>NW_027557171.1:0-14658 GCF_052425735.1 Oculina patagonica
AACCGGGCAGAGACTGGGCCGAGCCCGGTTCATAAATCGCCCGGAATTTTTTCGTCGTAGTAGTCGTAGTAGTAGTAGTAGTAGTAGTAGTCTTGTCGGTAAATCGTTCCAGACCCGCTCGGCCGCTTCCTTGGCCAGGATTCAAATCACGCACTTTTGATATTTATTTGGCAGGAGCTATTAAACCCGGCTATTAAATCACTCTTCTATTTTAAATTTTATCTAAAACCCTGATTTCTGTTTAGCGTGAAATATATATATTTTTGTGTTATTCAAGCGTTTGGATTGCGAAACCGGTGATTGTTTTGACATGACAGCTCCAAACCGCTATTTCAGTCACGCAATGTTTTTGCAGCAAGCTTTATAACTGCTCTTTTAAAAAACGGCTGGTAGCCAGAGCATTTTTGAGCCGGAATACTTTGAAGATGCTTTTCATTTAATAGGAAGAATTATGTCCATTTTCATCCGTGCACAGTTGAGCTGGCAAAGTCGCGTATCAGAGACGATTGAATGTTTGCACAGCAAAATAATCTTATTTTGGTTCTTGATGTAAAACACTTCTCAAGACTTCAGTAAACAAAATTGTAATGTATAGTATTTCTACGAACTATGATGGTATTTGTGAAGGGATCCGTAAAGCCAGCAAGTAAAACAAATGGTCTGCAAAATGAAAATGAAATCTTGGCGCGGGTAATTTAATACATGTAATTAAATTCTACCACGGCATGCAAAATTTCACGTTTTTGAAATTTTCTAAATCTTTTTGCCTTTTAAAATGTTTCTTGACCCCATCTTGAATAAAAATTCATCTAAAACTTTTTTCATGTTTATTTTTTATTTTTTCACGTTTGTATTAGTTGCCTTTTTAGGCTTTTGAAACGAACACGGCATCTATTTATAGATTGAGGCACCATGTGATGTTTACATATTTGCGTCATTTGTCGTAGTAGTTCACTCGGCCGCTTTCTTGGCCAAGATACAGATCCCGCACTTTTGATATTTACTCAGCAGGAGCAATTAAAATTTTATCTAATACCCCGATTTCTGTTAAACGTGAAAGATATATTTTTGTGTTTTTATTCAAGCGTTCGACTCAAGCGAGTTCTGGAGTCCGAAACCGGTGATTGTTTCGACAGGTCGCTGAGGTCGAAGCTTTTTTACATCAGTCACGCAATGTTTTTGCAGCAAGCTCCTGCATTTAAAAACGGCTCCAGACTCTACTTTGAAGATGCTTTTCATCTAGCAAGAATTGTGTCTATTTTGACTCAGTATTTCCATCCGTATACAGTTGGGCCGACAAAGTCCGTGTGTCACAGACGAATTGAATGTTTACACAACAAAAGAACCTTATTTTGTTCATGATGTAAAAACTTTACTTGCACACTTTTCAAGAACTCATAAAACAAAATGGAAATGCAGAGTAATAATATAATAATTTCTACAAACTAGAATGGAATGTAAATTGTTAAAGCCATCCTGTGAAACTGAATAGACGGCAAAAATGAAAACTTGCCCTTTGGCGAGTATAATTAATTAAATTTTATCACGGCATGCTATTTTCACGGCTTTTAAGGATTCAAAATTTTGAATGCAACTCAAATGTTTCTTCGCCTCATCTTGAATCTTTTTTTCACATTTAGTTGAGATTTTTAGCTGCATCTGTTGTCTAATACGTGTGGTGTAATGCATGCCCTTTTTTAGTCTTTTTATTTTCTTTTATAATTTTGCTTAGAAATTTTTCTGTTATTCTTGATATTTGACTCGTTTTATTCGTTTTTTTTTTTTATTATTATTTATGTGACTCGTTTTATTCGAGCAGGAGCCAATACTATAATTTTCTGGTTACTCCACTCTTTTTAGCGAGGAATATAAAATATATATTTTTTGTTTCTCATTCAAGGGTTTTGAGTTTCAGTCGGAACCGAACGGCGATGGAGAAATGACCTGCAATGAATCACGCAATCAAGAACTTGCGTTTGCGTGACTGCTTCCCAAAATTGACGTGAAGAGCTTGCATGTTTGAAAGCTGAAAAGCTTTCTTATCTTGTTCTTATTCCCATTTTTTGGTGTGGTACATTTTTAAAAATGTTTAAAAACGCGCCTTAGTTTTTAACGAAATCTTTCTAATTGTTTTTTTGTTTTTGTCGGAGATCATTTGTACTGCCATTTAACTGGTTTGAGTTCATTTATTCAAGATTACACACAAAACGTTTTCAACACCTAGGTTATTCAGTATTCGGAAGAAAAATAAAAATTTGAAAGCCTAAGCAGGAATTTGTCCAAGGATGGACAAGCAATCCACAGACTTGCGTGTTACGCAATATAAATTAAATGGTATTTTAAAAGTTTTTGCTGTACTTGTCTAATCAGGTAGTTAAACATTAACTGCCCGGTTTTAAGCATTAAGCTTTAGGCGTCTTGTTATTGTTGTCGTACTGTCGTTTCACGTGTATTTTATCGTGTTTTCCTTGCAGGCTTCCCACCGCACACACGTGTTTTAATGTGCTTCTGCTCCCGGAGTACTCTAGCAGAGAAAAGCTGAAAGAAAGGCTCCTTAAAGCCATTACTCACGCTAAGGGCTTTGGTCTTCTGTAGAAGATACCAACAGAACACTAAAGCTGCTCTATCAACACAGTCCAGACAAAAATGTATAGTAGATGACAAAGTCAAACGGAACATGTGCCAATGAAAACTCAAGTTGTTCACTGTGGATAAAGTGTAACGTCTAGCCAGGAATTAATTACATGTACGAGTGGTGAACCACGAAAAATCCCACGAGAGACAAGACTTTTCAGCGTACACAGCATAAGTAAGATTGTGCAGACAACGAAATTATCAAGTTACGAGTGGGATATCCAGTTTGCCGTGCGTCACTAGTTTATCGCTGGCCCAGGTAACTACTGCGAACAGTACATTACGAAGGGAAAGCATCATTCTAAACTCCTCGTCTGGAAATCCGAATTGAATATGTAACGGCTTGCCAGTCTTCTTTTTGGCTGTATCCACCAGTCCATAACATATCTGGTGACGTAAATGAATCTTTAATTGTGCGATCACCCCCATTTAATTAGAGAATGTTTTGTTGGAGAAGAAACAGGTACAGTCAAATCTGAAGCGCGCACCTTAATGGAATGGCTCACTGGGAAGGCGTAGGCTAGCAAAATAACGTTTAGTGCCGGTAATTAAACTCAAATTTAGACTGCGAGCAGTCTCTCCTTTGCTATACAGAACTCGTGGCTTCGCCGCTCGTATATATCGCGCTCGCTCGCTTTCGCGGTCGACGTGCCCATGGATAGCAAAAGGAAGGCTGCTCACAGTCCAACTCAAATAAGTTCTGGTTCAAGACAATATCCCCTTGTTGATGAACTTCTTTCTTCTCGTTAACCAGTTCGCTTGACACTGAGGTTTTTGTAAGGAGAAATTTTATTTTAATCGGCGTCAAGTCTACTTGGAAGTCAAATGGTATTGTAGGGTATTTAGCATTGTGTTTGCGAAACTGTTCGCTTTGGCACTTGTTCGAAAAAAAAAATCCAAATGGGAACTTGTTTTACCAGTAATGGTGTTGATCGGTTTATAGTTAGTTGTAGATGCAAAGATAGTTTTCTTTTGTTTACAAAGTGAGAAGAAAAAGCTGTATTTTTGAAAATCAATTGGACATTAAATCTGTTAATACTGGTGCACGTGTGCTATTATTTTTTTCTCCTTTATGGCTTCCCTTCCAGCCCCCGCAAACTATGCATCTTCAATCATTTTTGTGTCTACTGCCCTGCTTAACCCCCGAAAAAAGAAACCGTTGAAAAAGGGGACAGGGTTGATAATTTGCGCCAATCAAGTTTTGGGTTTACAATCCGCGTTCTTCAGCAGTAAAGTGGTAGAAGAGAGCTCCTCACCCAAAACCTGATAAAAAAGCGACTTCTTTGTACTGTCTATATTCTACGAACCCATCCTTAGCGTCGAATGCCCTATTACCTCTATGGGACATGCCCCGAGGAAATGATGGTATTTGTATTCAGCAAATAAAGTCCACGAGTTAATAACGATGAATACAACTATGATTTTCTGCAGGCGTGTATTTGCGTGTATTTTCGGAGGGAACAATTAGGCATTATACAACATAATTTAGGATCGAAGTAGACCAATCGAAACATGTAACGGGTTCCTACCAGGTCATAAATTCGTTGTAGCATTATTATTTATATAATAACCTGAATTCTACGCGCATTTTGATTGGTTCTTACTTATGATCTATTAGAGTACAGACACACATGACGTCACGCGGTGATGTGACTCGCGCGCGTGATCAGAGTTTATAGTCCAAATCAGAGTTGTCGGCAAAGTTTTTCAAACTCGCGGGGCCACAACAAAGCAAAAACAGTTCAGCTTAATTATAAATCTAGTGAGAAATAATACGCCAAGCATCGTTCACCTTTCGAAGCATTTAACTGGGCTAAACAAGCTTGAAGAAGAGTGAATTATTCAAGAAATCATCAAAATCTGATTGAAAGTGTTTGACTAATGTTGTACAGTTTGGAAGACGCCACGGGAAAAATGAATGGCTGTTGAACACTTAGGTTAATGCTTACAGATTTGAACAACTTCCCGAATCGGAATAAAGGTTAGTTTTTTCATTGACTTTCAATTTACCATTTTTCTGTTTATTTAATCGGTTTAACAGTGCTTCGTGGTTACGGAAACTTTATCGTGAAATGAAAACAACTTAGCTCACGGTTAGCGGCATTGCTCACAATGAAGTGTACTGAAGTCTTGTGTTATTATATAAAACAAATAGATTCCATTTTGCCGTGGGTCTGTTCAGTTATAGATCACAGAAGACGTCAAAATGTGGTAAGAACATCAGTGCATGACCCACTCGCCTAGCGGCGCGTGGGCCACTTCTCTGTTCATACCACATTTTGACGTCATCTGTGATCTAGAACTGAACAGACGCACGGCAAAATGGAATCTATTTGTTAACTGGATGCTTCAACATTTTTGTCTGTTCACAAGAAAGGTCGCTGTTCTTTGTAAACTATTCAGCCTCTTTTGGACCATTTGGGCAGGGCGGGGCCCAAAACTGCTTCTTCCTTTGAGGTGACATCAGTATGATGACGTTTTATGACTTGGAAACTACGTCATGATTTCGAATTTAATCGAAAAATCCAAGCACGATTGTTGAATATCGGAAGCCTTAAAGAAGCTATGTCACGGGCATTTCGCAGATCTTTGGTCTAAACTGTCCTGAAATTAGTAGTAGGTAACTAAACCCATTAAACATTTGTGAGCATCTAAAGTAAGATATACCGGTAACCTTAATTTGCGGATAGAAATCAACCTACGGTTATAAATATCATTTTTTTGATGACGCGCAGAAACAACTTGAAAACGGTAGCCTAACGTTTTCAAGTCGCAATACGTTTCCATCCGAGCCATCCGCTGCCAAAGATGCTCAGTTTCAGTGCTCTTTTTGATAAAAATGGTCTATTATTTTTAGGTTTCCTCCGACACAAATATAAAATTCGGCTGTTCAAAAATCTGGTAAATGCAAATAATATTGGAAACTAAATTGTTTTTCAGTGGTCATGCCTGGTGCCAAAATGCAAAACAAAAACAAAAACAAAACAAGAAAAAACGAGACAAGGTGATCGTGAAATTCGTGTTTTGTTAGAAAAGATTTCTGACCATTTCTCTGCTGTAATAAAAAAAAAGCAAGTTATTTTAGAGGGTATTTGTGTTTGTATATTTTAGGTTACGGAAAATATGAACGTATGATATCTTTTCGAGTTTTGCTTCTTATGCGGAAGGTATATCACCAAATCACTTGAATAAAAATGTAAATGACTGGTATTGTAAAAAAAAAAAAATAATGCGAGGTGCAAACATTTTCCTTTTTTTTAGAATAAAAGAAACTTTTTTGAGATAATATTCTGAATCCTTACCTAATGGAAAGGAAATTCCAAAGTTTAACATTTTCAATCTTTAAAATCTATTTCGTACACTCCTCGACCTCATAGAGAGCTTAATTTCGTTCAAGCCAGCTATCAAACATAGCGCTTTCTTTGTGCCGTTGCTGATAATTTCCTTTATTAAAAATTATTGTTTTCTCACTTGCACGAATTTCATCTTTTTGGAACCTTTTTGCTCTTTACATTTGCGTTTATTTGAAGTTGCGTTAATTAAAAATACGTCAATTAAACACAAGCGTCAGTTTTTTGTTTTGTTTCTTTTTGCTTCTCACCTATGTATTTCCCAGCAAGGGTTTTTTTTTCCTGTATTCAAATTGAGGGCCTACTGCCCTAACCGGCCCTATAGCATCGACTGTAGCAGACCTATAAAATAAGCGCTTAGGCGCAAAGTTACTTGCGATCATTGGACGACTATAAAAAATGCTAGAAGAAATTGGCCTGGATGGCATGAGAGCTGATTACGCGTTTGGCCTTCGAGATGGAAACAGACAAGTTTGGATGTAAAAAAAAAACCGCCTGAGGTGTGAAGTTGTTTTCTGCTAATTAACAATGCAAAGAAGTTTTATTGTGTTCTGCATTTTTAACTGGGAAAAATAAATTGAAGATTTCGCACCGCTCGAGTGATCATGATCCCTCGAAGGAGATTGCAGAGATGTTTTCGTTCCCGCTTTGCCACACCGACAGCCCTGTTTATAGCAGTCCTGTCGATTTATTACATGATATACCTCGCCTTATTACCAGAGTGGAATATCCGTAAAAACCTGGATCCCTTTAGCCAAGCAGGTCATCGGGATTATTTCCACAAGCAGCTGATTTCAAAGCGGGTCTTGACAGAGACGAGCGAACGGAAAAAGAGACAAAATTTAATCATTGTTGCTCATGGTCGTTCTGGATCGAGCTTTACAGGCAATATTTTCAACCACCATCCGTCTGTATTTTACTTGTTTGAGCCTTATCAAACCGTCGAACGCCTTCACGGAGGAGTCGCGCCTTTTAACAGAGATTACCAAGAGAAAAGCTTTGAGTGGATGCAAGGTGTTTTCCAGTGTAAATTTGTATCGCCCAAACACGCTAATGACCTGCATCATTACTATCGAAAAATTGTGGGAAAGGCAACAAGAGAAACACAAGCTAGCATCGCTCTTTCGTCGCCTCCTTTTTGCCGCTACAATGTCTCTGATCCAAAGTGGAATATTCAAGATTGCGCAGGTGCGTTTGAACAGAAAACGTTGAAGAAAGTTTGTGAAAAGCACAGCACGACTGTGGTCAAAGCTTTGATGGCAAGAATGCCAAACAACAGCATAGAACAGTTGATTAATGTGTGCGATTCTTCAAAAGAATTTGATTGTAAACTGCTATTTCTGGTCAGAGATCCACGAGGGATTATTCCATCGTCGCAAGCGGTGCGTTTTTTTCGTGAGACGGACAAAACCGGCTTGGCTGAGTCGAGAATGTTCTCATACCGTAATTGCAAACAAACTGAATTAAACCTAGACATCATCAGAAAATTACCAATGAGGTGGAGAAAGCGAATTAAGATATTACGGTATGAAGATCTAGCAGCAAACCCTTCTAAACTTCTTCCAGACTTACTAGAGTTTGCTGGGTTACCGATGGATGAAAGTTTAAACGATTGGCTGTATTTAGCGTCGCACAAGCCGAAGACAAAGAGCGAACAGAAAGCTGCACCATGGAGACAAGATTCCTTTGAAGGAGCGGATAGGTGGAGATGGAAGGTTTTACCGTACGAAATCAGCATCATTGAACATTATTGTAGACATGTCATGAAACTGTTAGGATACAAGCCGCTGGATTATTCATACGAGCTGCAGAGAAATCTCAGTATTCGCCTCCTCGATAACGATTTCGAAGCCCTGAAGTGGCTTAATTAAGTTCATCTATTCGAATGAGAGATTTTTTGGATAAACATTTTAATATTAAATAAAAACTAGTGAAATTAGCAAAGAATAACGTTTCGCTGTCCTCATGACAGCATTGTCAAGTTCAGTGTCAAGGCTGAAGTGCGAATGATATAGCGTGAAAAAAAATTTGCATTCAAAATATTTCACTTCATTTATTTTACGCTATATTATATACCAGAAGCATATTCATTAAAGCCGTCGCACTTGACACTGACACTTTGAACTTGACAATATGAAGGGCAACGCCTGATAATAAATGGACTTATATTTTATCCATTACTCGAAAATCTCGCGATTATCCAGATGTATTCAGTGTATCTATTGGTTTAGGAACACGCTCCTGCTGAATATTTAGAGTGAACGTTCAACCCCAAATAGAAAGACGAAAATTTAGCCGTCGTTGTCCACGTTTAAAAAAAAAAAAAAAGAACTCGGCAATTTCACGTTGTTCTTTCGCAGAGAACGGCCAAGAAATGTACCAAGATTAAATACGTACTTCAGAGCTATAATTTTGATCATTTAATCTTTTGTTTAGTGACGTTCTCGTTCAGGTTTTTTTTTTTTGCTACTTTCGCTAGACCTTAATTTTAATTTTAAATGAATCTATTGCTTTTCTTTTTTTTTTATAACTGGACCGAATAGAGAGTTTTTGAACATTAGCGAAAGAAATTGAATTGTTGCAGGAGCTCCTGATTGTTGTCAATGGTCACGATGTGGTTCAGAAGTAAACACGACTCACCATTAAAACAATGTACAATGCGCACACGTAGACACGAGTACGCATTGCGGACCTATCTCGTCCACCAAACTGCATACCGTAAAATTCCGGTTATAAGCCCTGGGCTTATACAAGTTCGTAAGGGGTTTTGGGTGGGCTTATAAACGAAGGGGCTTATATCCGGGAGGGCCAATAAGCGGAATAAAAAGAACGTTTCGAAATGAGCCACGGTAGTGTTGAACGAAATACGTTTTTAAGTAAAAAACGCATAATAAAGCAACATTTAGCTCTGTTCAATACTGTCATCCGGTAGAGGGGGGCTTATATCCGGAAGGGCTTATAATCGGATGTGTTTTTTTGTTTCCAGATAGATGGGCCTATAACCGGGAGGGGAGGGGGGGGGGCTTATAAGCGGGAGGGCTTATAACCGGAATTTTACGGTAATTTGCTAGGGGAACCTGACTAAATGTTTGGTGGCGTGGGGGGAGTGGTGCGAGGCCCGCGATGGACTAACATTTAATTGACGGCGAGTTAGTGGAGTAATACCACTTGGGAATCCCACATCAAATGAAATATAAATAAAAGTCAGATTAAAGATAATCTTGCATGGGACTGATTACCATTCCGAGTAATTACGCGTTTAGCAAATGCAAGGCATGGAACGAAAATTTGCGGGTTCTAGGCCAACGAGAAAATTTGGATCTTTTCAGAACACCCGATTGTGCGCTAAAAATATATTTTTTTAAAAAAAAAGAAACAAACAAACAAACAAGTGCCAGCGGTTCGCTGCCAAAAAGCGACCTAAGTGTATTTCAAATTCAATTTTATTGCCAGCACGCGACAGAAGGTGCACGGGTGGTCACGCAATAGCTGCAACATGCGACAAATTACGTACTTGCAGCGTTGTATGTGGCAACACGTGCGATTTCTAGCACTTGCTTGCCGTGGCCTTAGTCGGGGCCCTTTATAGTCGGATCAGCGCGCGCGCTCACCAGCTCGTGTGTCCAAAAGCGCGGGCTCTGGGAACGAGATTACCTAGATTCGTGATATTCAAATCGCTCATGCCTGTATTCCAAATATTTACTCAGGCTAAATGATTTTTTTTAACCTTGAAACAGCCTTCATAGTATTTATGTTCCGTAAACAGAAATCACCAAGCAACTTCTCAATTTTTTGTTCGGTGTTCGGCGCACTCAAATGAACAAGCAATAGCTCTTGAAAATTGATTTGATAAACCAAGCGAGGCATTAAGTGTCCAGAAGAAAAAAACGACTGTCGCTTTTCTGTCTTGTGTAAACACAAGACGGGTGTTGAGCTGAAAAACCGATGTGTGACAAGCATACAAGAGTTCGAATAACAAGGTCAGTTACCACACGCACAAGAAGTAAACTCTTTATTCACTGATCATGATCGCTCGAACATGTCGAAGGAGATTGAGATGCTTCCCTTCCCGTTTTGCCGCACGGACAGCCTTGTTTGTGACACTCTTGTTGCTTTATTACATGTTATATGTGATATACCTTGCCATATCACCAAAGTGGAATGCCACTATCCACGGAAACCTCGAGTCTTTTGAGCAAGTTGCTGAGCGGAAATATTTCGACAAGCAGATTTCAAAGCGGGTCTTGTCAGAGATTATCGAACGGAAGAAGAGACAAAGTTTGATCATTGTTGCTCATGGTCGCTCTGGTTCAAGTTTCACAGGAAATATTTTCAATTACCATCCGTCTGTATTTTACTTGTTTGAGCCTTATCAAACCGTCGAACGCCTTCACGGAGGAGTTGCGCCTTCTAACAGAGATTACCAAGAGAAAAGCTTTGAGTGGATGCAAGGTGTTTTCCAGTGTAAATTTGTATCGCCTAAACATGCTAATGACCTGCATCATTACTATCGAAAGGTAACGAAAGATTATCCAAGAGACGAGCAAGCCAGCATCGCTCTTTCGTCGCCTCCTTTTTGCCGTTACAATGTATCTGATCTGAAGTGGAATATTCAGGATTGTGCAGGAGCGTTTGATCAGAAAACGTTGGAGGATGTTTGTAAAAAGAAGTACAGCACAACTGTGGTTAAAGCTCTGATGACAAGAATGCCAAACAACAGCATAGAACAGTTGATTGATGTGTGCGATTCATCGAATGAATTTGATTGTAAACTGCTATTTCTGGTCAGAGATCCACGAGGTATTATTTCCTCGTCGCAAGCGGTCAGTTTTTATCGTGAAACAGACAGAACTGGCTTAGCGGAGACGAGGAAATACTCGTACCACAACTGCAAACAAACTGAATTAAACCTTGACATCATCAGAAAATTACCAATGAGATGGAAAAAGCGAATAAAGATATTACGGTATGAAGATCTAGCGGCAAACCCTTCTAAACTACTTCCAGGCTTACTAGAGTTTGCTGGATTGCCTATGGACGAAGCTGTTAGCAACTGGCTTTATTTAGCGTCGCACAAGCCGGAGACAAAGAGCGAGCAAAAGGCTGCAAAGTGGAGACAAGATTCTTCTGAGGGTGCGCAGAGGTGGAGATGGAAAGTTTTACCGTACGAAATCAGCATCATAGAAAATTATTGCAGACATGTCATGAAAATGTTGGGCTATAAGCCGCTGGATCTTTCGTATGAGATGCAGAGAAATCTAAGTATAAGCCTTCTTGATAAAGACTTTGAAGCGCTTGGATGGCTCAATTGAGGCCTTTCAAGGGGTAAAACTGGGGCGACAAATGACGCGGTTCCCTTTGATGGGAGGGGGACGGCTGTACACAGGCTACTGAATCCTGGCGACACAAGAATTTCAAACATGAAATGCGCTAGGCGACATAATTGAGAGTTGTGTATTGACCAATAATAGCTACAAATTGGCAAGCAAATATACATTAAATATCGCATGAAAGTGACTCAGAATGCAGCAAATGGCATTTTTGAAAGCTCAGAATTTCAAAATTCCCCATGTTAGCCTCCATGTCTCTGGACACCCCTAACCTGAGCGCACAGCCTGATGAAAGTCCATCTACGGCCTTCTGACAAAACATGCAGTTTCTCGTAAAGACTGTAAAAAAGGTCTGAATGATGTTTACATTCTCAATGACTTAACACAAACAATCTGGCTAGATGCTGCCGATAAAAAACGAACTTAGAATGACTCTAGAATGGAAAAGGAAGACTTTCATCACCATCGTTGCGTTATTTTAAAGGATGTAGAAGTAAACAGGAAAAACTTGAAGCTTCGGCGCCGTTTACCTACACTGCGAAAAAACGACAGCGAAATTTACAGCAGTTGGCTAGACGATATCGGTTTTCAGGTGCATGCAACATCGCGACGCAGCTACCATCCTTGGAAGGTCTTCAATTAGGGAGCTTGTGTCTGCTTTTTACTAAGGGAACCTTATTATTATATCTAATTTTGTCCCGTTGGGGGCAATTACGCAGTTCTATAAAGACAGCAACACATCTTTCACAACTATACTTGCGTTATACAGTGCGTTACACTGCAAATACAGCCTTTTTGAGACAGGTTGTACTTTCGTGTGTGACACACTTAAGTATTGCAGACCTATAGTTAACCCTATTCAGACTGGGGGGGGCTTTTGAGGCCCGCGCTGACTTTGAACTTTTATAACTTTTTTAAGATTAAACCAAACGTTGCCAAACTTTTTGAGTTTTCCTAAAATTTATCTGGCAACAATTTGGTAGGGTTGGGTGATGTGTTAGGAACTTGACATCACCATGGCAACGGCATTTTGACAGGCATGTTTTCCAAATTTGTAAATTTGCGTGTTTCTGTTAATAAAAATCAACTTAAATGGAATTATTTTTACATTTTTACGGGTTTAAAGCACATTTTTATTTATTTTGAGTACTTTGCAGTGATTTTGGGTGGTTTTCTGGCATTTTGGAAAAATTTTGAAATCCAAGATGGCGGATCCAAGATGGCGGCTGTTTTACATCATGATGTAATTGTCACGTGATGTGACGTCACCATACCACGTGACATATACCAAAAGAAAGAGTTTCGGACATACAATATATCCTATAAGTTTCATGGTGATTGCTTAAGTATTCTGGAAGATACATAGGGGGGGCTTCCGAAGCCCCCCCCCCCCCCCGGTCTGAGAAGGTCCAAAAAAAGCCCGGTCTGAATAGGGTTAAAGGAGCAGTGTCACGATATTTTAAGTCATTTTCCTGATTACTTCCAAAGTAAAGAAAACCTCGAAATAATAGTTGTGTTATGTAGAAAAACAAGAACGGAGTAATAAAAAGGCGAAAATAACCAAGCATGGTTTGGACTGACGAAAATTATCACGATAGTTCCTTAAGACAGTGTTGTGTCCAACCGACCTCGTCCCCACGGCCCAGGGTCTTCTCGGCGACGCGTTTTCAAAATGGCGGCTCTCCGCGTCCAGCCGCCGTGTTGAAAGCGGAGTAGACCCTGGGAACAAGGTCGTGCGTGTCTTGTGGGACACGTGGGAGGGCGTCGAAACGAGCGGAAAAGACTTGATGCAGAAGCCTGGGTACCAGTTATAAATGTTTGAGGGTTTTCCCTTTCCCTGACCAATATGGCGGACGCCCATTTCGATATAAAAATTACATGCCCATAGACGTAACAGACGATTTTCAAGAGAAAATCATTAACAGCAAGAAGCATCTGAGGAAAAGGAGGGTGAAGATGTGAGGTTTGAACATGTGGAGGAGGGAGAATTTGTCTTCTTAAAACGAGTTGACGCGGATAGCGACTGTAATATTGAGAGTGCAATCATTGCGGGAAAAATTTTATCCTCTTTGAACAGTCAACAAGCAAAAGTAATGCCGTTTCTATCTACCTATGAAAAACATGCATTTCACAGGTTTACGCAGGTTGCAAATTTTGCAAACCTGTACAATATTGATACATATTTCTATTTCAAAATCGCGGTTTTATGGTTTTGCGTCGAAGATAGTGGTCTATAGCAGTCTATAGCCAGAAGGAATCACGGGTAACCAAAGCGTACTATGAATAGGGCTTGTATGGATTTAAAATTTAGCGTACTATGAGCGTTTATATGGATTCTGAAATATCTCCTATTCCTTTGAAAAGCTACAGTAAAGCTTGAAAGCTTACCTGGTGCCCTTATTTTGTCTTTCCAGGGCTTTGGGAAGCCATACGTGTGATTTTCGTTGCAAAAGTCTGTTCGTGTGAAATAGACCGTTAACACCACAGGCTGCCCAAGTTCACTGCGTGAATAAATTATTTATAAAGTGTTTCCATGTTGTGTTCTTTGTTGTCTGCCTGCGTCTCAGGTCGTTTTAACTGTTTTAAAGCGTTTTCGGCGAGTTGCGCTGGTTGGTGGTGTTCCATTAACTCGCCGAAAACGCTTTAAAACGACCTGAGACGCAGGCAGACAACAAAGAACACAACATGGAGCCTTAGAAAGACAAAATAAGGACACCAGGTACAAGTTTAAAGCATTAGTGAAGCTTTTCAAAGGAAAAAAAGATACTTGTTCCTCTTTTTCAAATCCATACAAACGCTCATTAGTCTGCTCGATTTTAAATACATACAAACTCTTATAGTACGCTTTGGTTACCTGTGAAGCTATTCCAAATTTCAGTGTAAGTAAGAGACACATTTTTCACACTCCAGTTATTCTATCAAGTTTATACAAATAGTTACCAGATAGAGATAATTATTTAGTGGAAAGAGTTTACAAAATTTGAAGGTCAGCTCAACGCAACGCCATTACTTCTCTAATATAATGATTAGAAACATGACACTTAACTGGAAGGTAAAGTCTGTATCCGAGCCATGAGGCCCATACAGCCGGAGCTTATCCCGGTTTCCGTAGCATTAAGCGACTAGGAGTATTTCTACTCCCCCCTGGATGGGATGCTAGTCCATCGCAGGGTTACCCCCCAGCAGTAAATTCGCCGGTACCCATTTATACACCTGGGTGGAGAGAGGCACTGTGAGAGTAAAGTGTCTTGCCCAAGAACACAACGCAGCGCCCTGGCCAGGCCTCGAACCCGGGCCGTTCGACTCGGAGTCGAGCGCGCTAACCATTAGGCCACCGCGCCACC
>NW_027557172.1:0-6413 GCF_052425735.1 Oculina patagonica
GACACGTCGAAAGGACCTCGTCCGTTTGCTTAAAACTTCGGATGTTTTTATTGATTTCAATTTTAAAGTTTTATCTGTGTCAACCACTAATTTTAAAAAGAAAGATTCTACCTACTTTTAGCGCTAGTTTTTAAATTCAAATGTAAATAGTTTTATAAGTTTAAATATTTTTAACTTTTACTAATTTTAAAATCAAATTCAAATGTAAATAGCCTAATTAATTGTAAATATTTTTAACTTTTAATACTTTTAATTTACACGACCCCACAAGCTTGTCAGCTTTTATCTACGTCGTGTTTTTAAATAAAGGCAACTTACTTACTTTATTACAAAATCAAGATCCCCGGCGAAAGAGGTTTGACTGGAAATGACTCCCGCTAATACGAACTCTCGCTATAGCCAACACAAAACGACGCCCCGAGCGAGACCGCTATAACAAGAGTTGACCGTAGCGGGGTGTCCACAAGGCGAAAGTTGACCGGTGAGGGTAAAAGACGGAATGAGTTTGCGGAATGGCATGTGGCATGAGTTGCGGAATGGCATAATTATGCGGAATGTAATTTACGCGGGATGATTCATTGACATAAATTATACTAAAAAGCGCGCCAAAGTTTAAAAGAGATGCCGCCTTGTTAAATACTGCTGGCTCAAACAATCAAGGACTGAGCAGTATGGACGAGGAAACTTCCATAGAACATCGTTGTAAAGATCATTTCACCGTTCAAATCACCGATTTACGCCGAACAGAAGCAGATAAATTATTTTCGCTATTTGCTCGTGACGCTTCCGAGGACTTGAATTATCGACTAGCTGGCGTTGGCCGGAGAACAGTGTGAGTAGTTCTGTTAACATGAATGAAAACTCTCGTCTATTTGCCTCAAAATACAGAACGATATTCGTTCTAAAGCTACGTACTTCAAGGCAAGACACACAACTGTCAAGTTCAACCCATTTGAAGAGAAGTTTTTAAAAAGACAACGCATTTAAATAAATGAAAGCAAGTGACGTGTTGTTAGTCGCCCGCGAAATAGTGTGTGACCGTGTCACTGCCTTGTTCCAGGAATCGTTTTCTAAATCAAAACTTGCTAGGGGTGGGAAAAAGCTAGTGGTTTCATTGAAGACAACTACTTTTGGTATATTTCTAGCTTTTTATTACAGCGATGAAAAGATCGTGACACGGCTTCTCCGCTGGTGTGACACTATTCACACCGCAGTGGATTTTATCGATGTGCGTCTCGTGATCTTTGCGGTAAAATAAAATGTATGTTTAGCGAATGATTTTCTTTTCCTAAGAGAAAGCCAAGTATTCACAACAAGTAGGCAGTGATAATTACTCGCCGGATTCCTTATCTGCCTTATCGGTAAATCTGCAATGCGAGCTAGATTTGAAAAACGATAGCTTGTTTTTACCGTGCAGTGACTATAGTCACTATATGAAAGTTTCGCTCTACTCGATCGGCGGTCGGTTGCCGCTTTTTAGGTTAATGTTCAAGTCTTTCACTGAGTTTATATAGTCTTCATAAAGGGAGGTGAAAAGGTAGTCTCCTTCGGCGCAGCCCGGCACTCGAGCCGAACCGGGAGCGTTGCGTGATTTCAGCCCGAGCGGCTGCGAAGGAGACTAACGAAAAGCAAGGCTAGTAGACTTCTAATGAAACAAATACGCTGTTGTGTTCGTAATCTCTCTGCCTTGTACCCTGTACTTACTGAGGCTGAGATGACATCCACCAAAACTGGACTTTCTGTCTCGATGTTTTGTTTAACTTATACAGTATTAATAACCGCTACATGAATATTAATACAAAGATGTATCCGAGGCATTTTTCGGTTCGTATAAAGATCTACGGTCGGATGCTTTTCCGTCGCTGTTTTTATCTTTTGACTAAAAGCGATTAACCGTCCACAGAATGGGAAATCCTTAGCATTGGGGAAACACTGGCCGCCGAAATATTTTTCGTAGAATCCGTGAAGAACATCATACGACTGCTATCTTCAATCGATTGTCATCATTAAGCCCGCAGTATTTAATAAAGCGGCTGCTCTTTAAAAATTGGCGCGCTCTTCAGTAAAATTTATGTCAATGAGTCATTCCGCGTAAATTACATTGCGCATAATTATGCCATTCCGCAAGTCATGCCACATGCCATTCCGCAAACTCATTCCGCCTTTTACCCTCACCGAAAGTTGACTGTACACACGCTTTAAATTAAGTAACAGAGAAATAGACAATGAATGATGTAATGTATATGAAATGGTTCATATATGAACTACGTATGTATATGAAAGTGATAAATGACCATCGCAGTGAATTTCCTATTTAAGCAATTGGCTTCTTTATTCCAATTGCTTAAATTAGAAATTCACTGCGATGATCATTTATCACTTTCAGAGAAATAGCCAGTAAACTAGAAAAAAAAAGTAAAACTTTAAGGCCAACTGTTGCAGGTTACTGCTCAGTGCAATGACTCTTATTCACGATTAAGCTGTATATAACTTAATCAGTCTACAATCTGGTCATAGTTGCTGAAACACTGCGTTTTACTTCCCCTCCCTACCCCGGTTAAATATCAAAACTCACTTCAGAAATGTTACACGAGTGCGTTTCACTGGCAGCCATTTCTGGGATGTTGACAGACATTGAGTTGTTATAATGGTTATTCTCGGTAAGTTTTTTTTTATAAATATGTTTTAAACACTATAAAAAAATGGCCAGTATTGAAGGTTTTCTTATGCTAGGGTGATTAAAATTATTACGTGTTTTTCATTTTTATCCATCGCCACTACTCAAACCAAACGAATACTTGAACAAATTAAGCGTTTTTACAGAATTAAATCAGGGCATTTTCTGATTGGAGCAGTTCAACCAATAAAGAGCCTCTTACACTAAAGAAAGAGACATGCCAGCAAAACTAATGTACTTACCCTACAGGAAAACAAAACAGCTAATATTCCAAACGGTGTGCAAAAAATAACAGAAAAGATAGACATTACCATCCAAGTTTTGGGAGGAATCGCTGGATGCACGACAACAGGTCTTTGCCTCTAAAATAACACAATCATACAATTAGTGGATACAGACTGTGGTTAACTCGCGCCCAATGTGTTTTTCACTAGTTTCAGTTAGATTTGATAACTGGAAACATACCCTGTACTCCCAAGACAACAGTCCTGATATAGTTTAGCAACAATAGTACATTCAGAGAAACCCCGTCACGTGACCTCGACATAAAAATGGTGGTGGTATTGGGTGACACAAATAAAATTAAGGTTGCCAATTTGAACCATTGATAATTACAAGTGTGAGGGTTTATTTTGGCTTATCTTTACCAATTGTTGTTCAATTACCTTATTATAGGAATATAACGAAGCACTTTAACAACGCGAACAAAATGTACGCGTAATAAAATTAACGCGAATTTAAGAAAAGTTCTGGTTAAATGCTTATAGTAAACGTGTTTAGATTAATTAATATCAATAAAATTAACGCGAATTTTTGAATTTCGTGTTAATAACATGTATCGTTAATTTCCTATAATAAGGTAGTTTGCTCTAAACTTAACGGCATAATGTGAGCTTAGTCGTTAGAGCATTGGCACCGATGGTACAAGGCCCATCAGTTCGAATTCGATTGGTTTCTTGTCTGCCTGGACTTAACAACATTCGATTTATCAATTTTATTTATAAACCGGAACACATTAAATTCTGGTATTAGTAATATTTTAATGGCATGACTAAATTAACTGGTGCTTCTCATTAAATTAATAAATAAACTCTTGCTTATGTTATGCTTAGTTGAACAATATTTTTTAAAAAGGCGTATTTTGGTTTTCTCTTAAGCAGTTGTAACATTGCTATGTGCAAACGTATTAAATGCCCTTACATTGTTAATTGTGGTCAAAGAAGAATGCAGCATTTGCTGAGTTGCGTTTACATTCTGAAGAGGCAGGCCAGGTGCCCCAGGCGCCTGCAGTACGACATCGCCTAGTTGATTCGTCCGTGGAGCATGTGGCTGAACGAATTGTCTGGCTAGACGATTAGGAAACTGAATTTGTCCCAAGTCAAGGTCGCTTCCACCTCGGAAAGCAGTTTTGGAAGAAATTCCTGAAAAACTTTGAAAACTACTGTCCGCTCCAAAACTCAATCCTCCATCGCTGCCTAATGAATCAATTAAACAACTGATAATTATTGCCAATAGTTGAATACGTTAAATATCATTTATTTCATTACAGGATAATATTTAATATTATAACAATAAAATACTATAATAACAAGTAATAATAATACTATATCCCACCTTGGAAACCAGTTTGGGAAGAAAATCCT
The DNA here is from genome assembly GCF_052425735.1 of Oculina patagonica. NCBI lineage: Eukaryota > Metazoa > Cnidaria > Anthozoa > Scleractinia > Oculinidae > Oculina > Oculina patagonica. The sequence goes on from NW_027557172.1 coordinate 4,321, forward strand.
GAGTTATTTTGACAACTACGGTCAACTCCAAAACTCGATCCTCCTTCATAGCCTAATGAGTCAATTAAACAAATGAGAATTATTGCCAATCGATAAATAGGTTAAATATTACTCATTTCATAACAGCATTAGGTTCTAAATATATTATAACAAAAATAATACTATAATAGGAACAATAATACTATAATTATAACAACAACGCACCCCTCAGGTTTTACACTAGTTCTCCAGAAAAGTTCACTCCAGAATGGACATTTAGTTTTATTTCGCCAATAAAAAGTTTACACAAAGATTTGTTATTCACCAAAATTTCAGCCTCCAATGTGCGCTATAACCCTACGAAATTTTCCAAAAACTCGACAACTGAACGCCGCCATCTTGGAGCTGGTAATGTATGCGTGGCATGGCGTCAAAGAGCTTAGCCTGAGCAATGCAATTACTTAAAGAAATTGCCATGCTCTAAGAACTGGAAGAGGACTGCGAAAACGCTCAGTTTAACATTGAAGAGGCGACAGAAGGGTGGTTTAGCTTTTAAAAGGCAGATAAAGAAGTCTTGATCGGCGCCAGAATTAAAAAGGGGACTGAAAATAAGAAAAAAATGTCAAAGAGCGATATCATCGTCGTAGATGACAAAGAGCTGCTGGCCAGGAACAGTGAAAGGATCCAACTGAACACAGAAAAGGTAACATTTTGGTTTTTGAATGCTTGGAATGAGTAGGTTACCGAACGGAATGCACTGCTTCAGTATTCTGAGAAAGAAAACGTAGAGGCAAGAATTCGAAATGTACTTCTCATGTTTTCAATTTAAGAAACTGCTCATGCAGTAGTATTTAAATTGTAACAACAGTCTTGGCAAAATAGATGCAACGCTATCAAAGTATGGTTTTGTCTGTCGATGCGATGCGATGCATATTGGTGTGCCGCGAGGGGTACTATTCCTCTAGTGGATTATCAACTCTAATATTCCCCTAGGGGAATATTAAAATATCAGCCCCGCTCTTCCCTGTTACAATCAAAGCCGCCCCAGTTTTCAGACAGTTGCTAATTAGCGGGGTTTATTCGATATAATCAGCTTGGAAGAACAAAGGAAAACGAGCCATGTGAAACTTTACTCAACCAATTGCAAGCTTGTCCAAAAACAAGATTATGCCACTAGCGCGCGCTGTGAATTGAATTCAAATGTCGCAATTTTGATTGGTTTATTTTTCCTTCTAATTTTCCAAATATGGTACTTAATAGAAACGAATGTGCAAACGCTTTTAACAATGCGAATCATAGGGAGTTACAGGTTTTAACTCTTATGGGTTTTTGATGTTGACAAACAACCTTTTTGACTTGTTAAGAAGGTGATCGAAGGAGAAATTTGCTGACGTCAGGAGCGTCTAAATTATGTCACTGACACATGCTCACAAAATGAACAGTCCCAGGAGAGTACACGGCTGCAGTTATATTAGTGCCAGAGAGTGCAAAGACCATTTTTGGCGTGTTTGCCTTTTTATGCGGTAAAATGGTCTTTTTTGTGAGTTGTAAATTTTGTAAGGGCCTTTCTAGGAGAAAGATTTTGGTTAGGGTGTTTGCAAGGATGATAAAAAGCGCAATGACCCAGCGGTTCTCGTTTTTTCGATTGTATTAGTTTTATTTACAAGCGTAAACTGCATGGACATGACAAAGAGACTTTCTAACTTTCAACAAATAACAGCAGTCTGCCAAACTTTTGTGACCGAATGCATGATGAATGGAAACAAGTGGACGAAAAAAACTGTCTGCAGCTCACTTGTTCGTTGTTTGTCGTGCAGAGAAAGGTTACGGTCTGTGGGGTCATTGGATGTTTTTTGTCTGTTTTAAGCTCAATGGAAGGTCGTACAATTTGGTGTTACAATTTGGCCTCATTCGCACCTCTCTGTCAGTTATGTACCTAAGTTATCCCATCCCCAGCTGGGGCAAAAACAGTCCTTTTAGGTCTTCGAATCCTTTTAGGTCTTCGAAACCCTGCCAAACTTTCTGCCGGAGTTTACCTAAAATTTAACTGGAAATAATATGGTAGGATAGCATATTGTGTCAGGAACTTGACATCACCATGGCAACGGCAATTT
>NW_027557173.1:0-6413 GCF_052425735.1 Oculina patagonica
TTATAGAAACAGCTGAAAACTCATCTGTTAAAGAAGGCATTTTGCGAGCTTTAATTCTTTTTCTGTTAACTTTTCTTTCATTTTTAATTTCACTTTAGATCATAGGCTAGATTTGATAAATTAATTATTTAGTGATATTTTTAAGTATTTAATTACCTTAACTTGAAAAGTACATCATTACTGAAATAAACTTGCCTTCACGGCTTCGGTCAAGGTTCGGCCTTGAACAACTAAGTGTTTCGTGGTACATTTACAGTTACATTTAATCTAAAGGACATCGCGCCAACTATAAAAAGGAAAACAAAATAGTTTAAGTATTTACACATTAAAAAAAGTGAAATATATAAACCTAAGTAGACGTTTAAAAGAGGGAACAGATTTTACAGACACAAATTTTACCAATTGTTTGTTCCATTCTTGTTCTTGGAAAAAAAAAACTAGAATAAGATATTTTTATTTGCTTTAAGAAGTTTAAATTAAAAATGGTGACTGACTCGAAGCCTGCTTTTTTTGCTTGGAATGAGGAAGTGTTCTCATTTGCCACTCAGGCTCCATATACGATTAGCATGTAGCGCGGATAGTGTAAACGTTTTTCAGTCTTTATTTAGTTTCATATTCTGCCTTGTGGTTGATCAATAATGTGTCTGGTTATTATTAGGCATCCTAATTGCAAAACATGGTATTGAACGCTCACCGCCTGATTATTATCCACCTCTCAGTCTGTGTGATGCTGTCCATTGGAATAACAGTCAAATATGTGAAATACTGCGGTAAGAATAATATATTCTTATTCTTTATTTTATTTTTCAAAACTTCCTTCCTGGCATGATAAGTACGCACGTAATTAACTAATTAATTAATTAAATAATCAATCAATCAATCAATTTATTTATTAATTAATGAATATATGAATGAATGAATAAATGAATGAATAAATCAATATTATTAATTAAACCAAATAGTGGCCTTCCTTATATTAAACACAATTCACCATAAAAGAAGTTATAGTAGAATATAAATGTTCTGCTTTTTTTTCAGGACCGCCAGACGAAGACTTTAAGTACAAAGTTACACCATGGCCCGTGCTGATGCCCGGTCAATCTGTAAATGCTACGGTCACGATAACTCCTGGTAGGTCTGGACCGTTATTTGTAATGGCACGCAACGCTTCTTTCTACTTTTCAGGCTGGGACCCGGGGGATATAAAGATAACTTCATAGAAAGTGCGACGTACGGATTTTTATTCACGAGTTGCAAAACTTTGGAAAAACGAACGAGTGAGCGAAGCGAACGAGTGAGTTTTCCAAAGTTTTGCAACGAGTGAATAAAAAATCCGTACAAAGCACTTTCTATGCTGTAATTTGTTTATTATATATATAACGAGAATTCAACCATTGTAAACTTGACGCGATTTTTCTCGAAAGTTGATTCGTGAACCTTTGACATATTACAGTTTGACCGTAGAGGAAGGAAAAACAGAGCAGCAAAATGCACATCGCTTTCCAAGCGAAATCACCTTTAACCAAATTCGAAAAATTACTGCCAACAAAAAATCTCCTGAAAAAAAATTTTATTTAATTAAACACATGGCGTTAATTTTTTAAAGCAATACTTAAATTTACATCTTGTAATGGAAATCTGTCTCTCAAAGGACCACTTTAGCAGGTATCAATCCCATTTTCCGCCTAATATAAAGGCTGCTCAAACCCCATTTCCCAGCATATTTTTTGCCCATATCACTATCCCATTTCCAATTTTTTGTTTGTGATTCCCGGTCCCAGTAATCCATATCCCATTTTCACTGTGATAAAATATGCAGATCCCAGTTCCCTTTAGGCCCGCAACGTCTCCAGCTCGTGCAATTTACAGTTTCCGTTTCATTATGTATCATTCCACTCCCCTTCTCCCCTTTTTGCGCCTGCCACACAGGCTATCACAAACCAAAAGGGCTGTTACTTCTTAAAAGCAGCTCCGCTTTATTACCAGCTAGACCAGGAATTAGCAAGAAAATGGAGCTCCGTCATACTCGGCTAGCATGGAGCCCTGCTAGCACAAGTTACAAAAATAATTATTGTTTTGTTAACGATTTTTTTCTTCCCGAGGCCCAAAATAATCTGAAATTAGACTAAAATGGGATAGTGGTATATTAAGAGGCTGATACATCTGAAAATAACGATGGCCATTTAAAAACTAATTGTTCCTCGTCTTTGCATTTTTCAGCTAATTATATAAAGCAAACATGTGACGAAATTTTAAAAATCATGACTGAAAGGAGACCCAAATTTGGCCATTTTTTAAATACTCACAAGGCTTTTTGGTTCACGGTTTTGTCAAAAGGACTTATTTACTTTGAAAGAACATAATTTATTCTTCAAATCAGAAAATTTTGGGCAAGAAAAATCGTGAGCGCTGAGGAGGCCAATTTCTTGTTATTTATAAACGTTTTCCAGTAATATCGGTCTGAGACGGGTATAGCTTAAAATTGTTTTGAAGTTATAAATCTTATTGAGTTTATGAATTAGAGGTCATCCAACCAGTTTAGCTTTAAGTTAATGTATTTCATTCCCGTAGCTTTAAAATTATTTGGATGACCAGTTACTGTAATTAATTTATATATTGTATCTTTAGTTTTTGTAACTTACAGCACAAATAAACCTTGGCGAATTCCAGTAAAATTTCCAAATGAAATACTACCAAGTTTCCACAGGAAGCCTAAATGCAAAGAGAGATTGAGTATCTTTGACTACTGGCTGCCTTAATTAAAAAAAAAAAAAAAAACAAAAAAAAACAACAACAATAAAAAACAATTTTAAGCCAGAATCAAGTCTCTTTACTTTTTAAAAGTGCCTCAATTAATTTGTTTGTGTCGACTTAATTCATTTAATTTTAATTTTATTTATTTCTGTTTCAATTGAGGCGAGTTCACGTTAAAATGCACTCAGAATTATCGACCGATGTTTGCAATAGGCTTAATACCAATTTTTGGAATAAAAAAAGTGGAAAAATATTAGAAGTATTGGCTATCCTCTTATTTCGCTTATCTTTTTTTCTGTAATAAAACAAAAGCAAACCCTTAAAAAATATACAAATGAGCCGGAGTAAAGCGGTATAACAGATAGTATAAATTCTGTATTTTTTGATAATAGCTGTAGACGTTTTCTCGTCAACATATCAGTACGAATTGATCTACAACGGGGGACCTATGCTCAGGGGAACAAAGGATTTGCCTTGCAAACACCTACCACAAATTTGCAATTTGGCAGCAGGAGGTGAGTACAGTCAAAATCTTTCGGAAGGTTGTGTGTGTGTGTGTGTGTGTGTGTGTGTGTTTGTGTGTGTGTGTGTGTGTGTGTGTGTGAGTGTGGGAGGGTTGAGGGGTAAATTGCTTTGTAAAACTGACAGTAAAAACGGTAGAAACTTCAAAATGAACAAAAGATACTTTACGAAACCAGACTGACTGCTGCTTTTTAATATAATTGTAACGAGAGCCAATAATGTCCCGACGCACCCCCTACATGAGTTGAGTTGTCACATGTTTTTCGAGAGTGTAATAAACATGGCCGATAGTTGTGACTGTTTCACCGAATAAAATGGCTTCTTTACATCATAGTACCATATTAAAAAAACTGCAAATCAGACATTCCATACTCGACAGTGACACGTCACACGTATGCTGCCAGGTCACTCAGGTTGCACAATTTTCCTCTACTTTAAGAGTTTAAGAATGTGGCTTTCTTTTGTTGTAGAAACGTATCACTTGTCATACAGCGACCCCCGTTTGAGACCTTTTCAGTCTGTTCTGCCTAAGGTACAGTTAAATCAATGCCATAAATAGCAGAGAGAGAACAACAGTATTTTTGTGGGTCAGTAATTATATATCGAATATTGCAGCCATGAACCAAAACATCAGTTTGGAATAATGCTGTGAGCCTTAGAAATTATCTATTAATTAAATACATAGAAAAGAAGGTGAGTGGCAACTGAAATTTCTGTTCGAGGTTTTCTTATAAAGAAAACTTTAACTTAGTTCTATCCCACTGATGACAAATTGATATTTAGCCACGTCAAATAACTTCTAGAAAGCTTGTCATTGCAAAGCGTTTCTCAGTGACATAAAACAAGTATGATCACGTATGGTCTCCTCCGCTTTTCGATACAATTTCTAACGTTTTATTTTTTCTCAATATTTACCCATCAGGGATCCTACATTGGCACGTTGAAACTCTTCAATCAAGAACAGTTTATGTGGTTTTGCATCGAAGGAGAATTTGTTATACCTTGAAACAACAAAAATTGAACACCACCACAACAATGACCACTACCATCACAACCACCGCCAACGCCAACGGCACAACCAGCCTAGCCACCACAATAGACCATTTGCATTATGACGTAAAAGCGCAAAGACTTCTGGTAGTTGTAGTTACGTTCGCGGGAAATTTTGAATCGTCATCAAGCCCGCTAGCCCAAGAAAATCGTGATGGAGGTAAGAAAAATACTCTCACTGTAGAAGACGTCCCTGTGGCTTCATTTAAAGGGCAAAAAGCAACCTCTTAGTATAAAACCAAGTCCGTTAAAATGAAAAAAAGTTATGGGTTGCGTTTTGTAGTGAAGTTTCAACGAGTGTTTCCTCCACTCGAGTCCGCGCGGTTATTTAATTAAATTCCTAAAACTTTTGCTTGCCAGGTATTTTCAAATAATATACGAAGACGCAATATTTTACCCTTTCTAAACACGGGGGAGTACAGTACATGATGTCTACACTCGTAAAAATCTTTGAGGCTCACCTTTCGAGTCTCACAAGTAATCGTTCGTCAACAAGATTATGGAAATAAATTATATTTGCTCGCACGGCCCTCGCTCGGATTGAAACCACAACTGCTACCCGACGAGTTGACATTTCCAGCACAAAAGCGAGAAAACTTCTTTGTTAAAGAATATTGCAATTACAGTTCTAATTTGACGAAAACAGAAATACAATTTTAAGATAAAAAAACACATAATCTGTATTCACCTGCACAGGGTAGTTTTGATTGATCAGCTTGAAAATCCTTTATGATTGACCCTTCATGATTCATCGATGAAGCTCGATTGAACGAGGAAAATTATTTGACTCGTTTCCCTTTCTCACTGTAAAAATAAATTAAACTGACCGTCCCGCCGAGCAATCATGATATATGGTAAATTTTCTAAGCTTTTCAGTGAAGAATTTATTCACCTGCGATCGATGGAAGCGATCGTTTGTTGAACGTCTGAAAATCGCTGATGAACAAAGTCAATGGCTTGCCTTGCTTTCACTTGATTCCACACAAATTTAGTTATATCCTAGACTCGTCCTTTCAAGCAATCTGTTTCCAGTGCGCGATGTTTTGAAGCTGTGATATTAGGCTAAAAGTATTTACGAAGAGAAGTTGCCGGCCGCGATAAATGAATTTCTACCAAGTCAACTCCGCCACACAACGTACATATTAAACTTACTTGAACACGAACAACATTTGTCTGTCTTGGTTAAAACACAGAACTCAGTCACTTTTCATTCCAAAGCTATCATCCTGTTTTCTACATTTTTGACAGGTAACGGAAAAAATAAATGTATAAACAAATTTCGAAGCGACACGAGCGTAAACACTTTAATAGCAGCTCAACTTCAGATCAAAATAAAAGTCCTGGATGTCCACCTTCACGCTTGGCTGCCCTTAGCCAATCATAATCCAGAAATGGTGTTTTCCCGCGAACCTAACTACAACTACCAGGAGTCTTTGCGCTTTTACGTCATAATGCAAATGGTCTATTCTATTGTTTTCGCCTTTCCAGCGCCACAACCGCAACCGCTACCACTGCCGCCACCGCCACCTAGGCCTTTCTCGATTATGCTAGTAAAACTGGCATTTAATGCTACTAGAAATTCTCGCATAAAGCCAAAAAAAATGCTAAAATAATGCCTGATTTCTTTAAAAAAATGCCACTTGAATTCCAAAGAATGCTTTGTTTTATTTCAAACAAAACGTACGAACTCTTTCATTATAAAAATATATGCTCATATCAACAAAAGGTGTTACATAATAATTGTTTGTTTATAAAAATAAAAATAAAATTACTATTTTTTTTAAAAAAAAAATTAAAAAAACACACACGCAAGTAACACAACACAAGTACACAAGTAACACAATGCACAAACAGTCGAAACAGACAGAAAACAATCAAATTAAGTAATCAAAATTGTGAAACTTTAGGATTATTTATCCTTCTGAGTTCTGAGAGCTGAAATCTGGATCACAGTCATGAAAAATGACAGAAAATGCTAGCAATTCTTTTTCAAGAAAAAACGAAAAAAAAATGCTCGTTTTCCCAAAAAATGCCAAAAAAATGCTAGCATAATCGAGAAAGGCCTACCGCCACCACCAAATAATAAT
>NW_027557174.1:0-6402 GCF_052425735.1 Oculina patagonica
CTCAAGACCTGCAGGTAATGTACTCTTAGCCTGCGTAGCAGGCGCCTGTTTAGTTTTTGAGCGCGCGTTTGGGAAACGAAAAAGGCGCGAGACCAAAACGCGCCCAAACCTACACAAGCGCCTGCTACGCGGGCTAATGTACTCTATTTTACAAGTACAACAATATCCCCGAACCAGAACAGCTTGTATACGGCTACAGGTCGGTAAGGTTAGGGCCAGATAGCTTAAATGACACCCATTAATTTTTTGGAAATTGCAGCTGCAGTTAACAGTAATTATTATACATTGGTGTCACCAGCTTGATTTTGATTGGCTATAAGCACGCAGCTAATTCTTGCTTGCTGTTTCTCTTACGTCATACCTACAGACATTAGATTTTACATATGTAGAAGTGACGTCATACCTACAGACAATAGTTTTATGCATGCAGAAGTGACGAAAGGTTGTAAGCTTATAAAAGTATATTTTGTGCGCGCTCTTGTCTTTACAAGTGCAGCTCAGGAATGTGCATAATAAAACAATTATTGGATTCGGTTTTCGCATGATAGCGATAATTATCAAGGCCTCAGTTTCTGTTATCCGCCTCAGCCTTCGGCTTCGGCAGATAATAGAAACTTTGGCCTTGATAATTATCGCTATCATGCTCAACCTCATCCAATAATTGTTAATTATATTCCACGAGCGCGCGTTTAATACCAGATTGTAGCTAGCCAATAAGGCAACTAGCACCAATTGTAGGCTATAATTATCTCCTATCCAACGAGCGCGAGTGGAATTTTTTTTTTTAACAACAAATATCGGTAAATCTGCTAAGAAGAAGGAAAGCGATTTTCACGGAGCTTGTTCGTCAGGCATGGTTTAAGGACTGATATCCAACGGCCGCTAAGCCAATCAAAACCGGGGAAATGCCTCATCCAATTCTCCAACTTTTAACCAAATGGAAACGGCAGTGCAACTTTTAGATAGGACCAGGGAGAACTATCTACTTAATTGTTATCTTGCTTTGCGCCGTTCGTGCGCTGGTGACTTTTAGGTGATAATAATAGCAACATAATGGCGCAGCATAATCGATAGTTCTTATTTAGGTACACTATGCTGGCCCACTAGTGAGAATTTTAAATGTTTGTTTTTATTTTTGTTTATCAGAAGGAGAAGGCCCGGGGCGAGGACGGACTGATGCCAATGCTGGTGCAGGGCATGGCGGGAAGGGAGGATTATTGTTTGAGGATAATGCGGGGAAAATTTACGGCAACACGTATGGAATAAGTCCTGATATACATCTTGTTGGTGGAAGCACAGGTAAATAACTATTGACCAATCAACACCTGACCTATCTAGTAATCAACACCAAGCAAACAAATGAATGTATATCGCTGGAGTCATTAAATATAGTTGTAAACTTTTTTTTATTTTGTTCTGATCAATCATTCAACCACTTTCTTTATTCCACTCGTTTATTTTACTTTTTTTTTCACCATTTCACCCTTTACTATCTCATCACAAATAAAAACAAGCTGAGTGATCATGATCAAACTCTCCCAGCCAAACAAATCTAACTAAGGAGAATTTTGAGTTTGACGTTGAGACTTCAAGGCTTAGAAAAGAGATTTGAAAATTGTAACAGCATATAGACTACGAGCAGTTTTTTTTCCTGAGGTCCATCGAGCGTAAAGAGAAAACGGAGGAAATCTGGGAGCGAGACGCGCGTTTCGATCCCAGATTCCCCACAGCCATTTTCCTATTCGCGCTCTTTTCCGCTTCACGCTTTCATGATGGGCAAAAAAACAAAGTAAATGCTCGTAGTCTAAACGGCATATAAAATACATTCGTACTGGTAGTTTTCTTTCATTCTGCCTAAAATAAAAATAAAATAAAAATAAATAAATGTTGTTTACAGTGGTCATGCACTTATCTCTCTACGAGATAGCTAGTTTACAGGCGTGCCACTGAAACAGAGGAAACAAATATTTTAAATGAACATAACAAGGTTAAAAATCCCAATTGGCAGGAGGCAGACCAGTTGGCTATATAGCGGAAGATTCAGTTGAGGGCTGAGGGACAAAATAGCTTTTTGTGGGCTACTCTTGCTAATTCTAATTTTGTTAACCACAGGAACATCGAATTGCTCGTCAAACAATTGTAAGTGTCCACAACAAGCAAGCAAACAAACAAACAAACATCGTTTTCATGAATCACTTTCCCTCAATATTTCGCCATTATTGTCACTTTGCATTTAAGGTTTCCACACTGACACTTCATCGTCTTCTTACATATATGTGTCGTTCTATTTTGAATTTTTAACACTCAAGACTATATGGCGATGAACAAAATTAAGGTCACAATTAGTCATTCGTAACGCGATGCATAGAGACCTCACAAACATTTCATCCCCCCCGCCCCGATCATGGTTTTTCTACTTGGACAATGGTCGTCCTGCACGACATTTGCACGAGTTTAGTTTCTTTACCTTCCCTAGTCCTGAGGGGAGAGAAACTGTTTTCAGTCTACAAAGCAGTTGGCGACTTGAACAAAATTTCTTTTAGGTACCACAAAGGATTCACCAGATCTAATTCTAGCATGCGGCGGAGGAGCTATTCAAATTTCCACGGAGAAGAACTTAACCATCAGTAAGTATCCGTCATGTCAAAGCAGGTTACCGGAGTCCCCTGCGCGGCCGTTTATTTTGAGCTCATGTGACGCTTCTCGTAATACTCTAGGTAGTTACTTTGCGTGATTATCCAAATAATAAACCTTCACTTTTACACATCATTCGTAATCATATGTTGGCTGTACATTAATAAATTGTCTCAGCTCATATGCATTCGAAATTGGGCGGTGACCATTGGCGTTGCGTTCTTCCCCCCCCCCCCCCCTTTAACATACTGAATTTTAACATAGCTATAGCCGTGCCGCGCGATCAAATATAGTATACGTTAATATATCGTGCACAATAATCCAATAGTTTACGGTTATAGCGTGAGCAAATCGCTTCGCCAGAAAATTTCCACTGGCAATGTTATAATACAATTGGTTCATGTTTTTAGCTGTGCGCTATAGAGTTATGGATACACTTGGGAAGTTTGAAGAGCACTCAAGAAGCTCGAGGTGCTCACTGCTGTCGCCTCAAGCAACCCTTGCGCTTCTTTACCCTAAATACCTGATATATGATTTAAATAAGCTCCCCTCTCGTCTCCAACAAGCTAAGCTTTCCTTTATTTATCCGCTCCCTCTCTCCCTCACGAACTATAAGTGAAATAAGGGGCTGAATTATATTAAACAAAAAAAATACTGAAATAACCATCTGGCAACGATTTTGGAAAAATTAAATAAGCACCCTTCTCTATAATTATAAAATAAGCCCTTCCCCTGAAATAAATTTCGCTGGCCTATCCAAAATTTGAAATAAACGCCCCGTGCACTTAACTAAGAATTTACGACTGGAGTCCTCCTGTTTACGGTGATTGTGTTTCGTTTCTATGTAAGACGCTGCCATCCGCGCCAATGGAAACACGTATACGGTGTTTAATGGGTCCAGCAGCGGTGGAAGCAGTGGAGGAACCATTATCCTTCAGTCAATGAAGGTGACTAGGCTTTTATAGATTGTGCTAGCATAATTTTTGGCATAATTGGAGCTAAAAAGCATAATTTGTGAAACGAGCACTGCCACGGCATAATTAGCAATTTTTAGCACTTTTTGGAGCATAAATTCATAAAATGTAGTAAATATGGTGTACTTTCTACAGAAATAAATGAAATTTAGGTAGTTTGTTCTTGCAATGCGTGTTTTAGCTGTACAATTGTGATTGTTAAGTCGTTGGAGGCATTTTACAAACGGTTTAGAGATGCGAGCAGCTAATTTGGACAGCTGACGGCCGTGATAAACTGCCATAAACACAAATAAATTTACAACAACAGTTTATTTAAAAAACATATTCATAATTTGGTGTCGTTATTGCGCACCTCTATGTATAGAATCTACGTCATTTTGTGAGCATAATTTCGGAAATCAGAAGCATAATTTGGGAATTCTGGCATAATTTTTGCATGATTTGGCAAAATTTTGAGCACTGCTAGTAGCATAATATGCCACTTTTAGGAGCACAATCTATAAAAGCCTAAAGGTGACTAAGATAAGAAAACAAAAGCACAAACATTAACATACCTCTTATTAAAATTTGAGTGAAAATTTTAAAGAAGGAATAAAAGATGTTCTTTTGGAACACCCAAGACAGTAAACCCCCATGCAAGAGCACCTCAGATTGTCAGGGGACTGTTCACACTAAATCTTCAATATTTCTTATTTCTCTAAATTTTACTCCTCCTAAACTGACATTCCCAAAAATCAGCCAAAAATTTACAAAACACCGCAATACATAGAATCGTGTAACGAGGAGAGAGTTTTTAAATTTAAAAATCTTAAAGAATATGTTATGACATAGCTAATAACATCGTGCGCTATCACTGTTTAAATTGCAGTCCGTTACTTACTTTACTTACTTACTATTAAATAAACATAGCGCGTGAAATAACTTATAATGAGAGTAAAATAAGGTGTGATATGCAAAGAACCTACTACCTGGGACTGGCCAAGATTTGACATAGGCAAGGAAATGCAAGCTTACATGTACTATATTGCACTTTATTATTCAACAGATGCGCGCGCTGCCCATATATGGTCAAAATGTTAACGATATCTGTCATCCGTACATAACAGATATCCTGCGATATTCGTAGGTTGCGAAGATTCGTCCGAAATCTTGTAAAGCGCTGCATGATTACAGTTTTTCTTTGTGCAAAATGTGTTTCGTTGACAATAAGTTGAATAATAAAACAATTATCCTGCTCAATCTTGCGGAATATCGTCTGATTTTAGCCGACTGGGCCTTCGGCCTCGTCGGCTAAGTATCAGGCGATATTCTGATGGTCTTCCGCAATGGGCTGTTGTTCTTCTTTTCCATTACATTCCACATATTTGCATATAGCGCACCCTTCTCGCTTATTCTCACATTTCGTTCTTTTTAAAGCACGTGATCCTCACTGACAATGCAAACCTAGAAGCTAAAGGAGCAGACGCAGTCAAATCAAACTCTGACAAGAATTCTTCCCGAGGGGGAGGTGGAGGAGGCGTTATTGCGATCTTCTACAATGAGGGATTGGTGGGGAACCATCCATCTCCATTTGTAAACACTAAAGGAGGGGACGGTACTACTCCAGGAGATGATGGCCTCGTGGTTTTAAACGGTATGTTATTATAACTATTATTTGCAAGGGTAATCAAATGATAATGCACTAAATTAGATTTTAAAAATTTTACGCGCATTTCATCAAAATTCTAATAATTTCTAGAGTGTAGGAAGGGTTGGCATGTCCTCTCATGCTTCAGACTTTGTTGCAAATGTCTAAGGTTGTTGCAGTTCTCGACCCCATACCGTATTGGATGTGGTTTTACTTAATTTTAATGCCCAGTTGGAGCACTCGAACAAACTCAAGTTGTGATTTCACATGTGAAACTGTAAATTAATGATCAACATTCCCACAGAAATAAGGGAGAAATTTTATGTTCATTGTATTTTTTATTATTATAATTTACTAATGTCACAGCTGTTCCAAAACGAGCGATACAAAATAACGGCGAAGAAAAAAGATCGATGATAAACGAAATTTCATTTTGTCATCACGGATTTTTGATGTGTTGCTACGATTTTTCAGTTAGTCATTGCTTGAATATTTTCCCGTATTTCTGTACAGGGACCAGGAGTTACGGATTTCCAGCACCAGGTACGTTTTTGTTTACGAAGATTCACAAGATCATAAGAAAAGAAGCTAAAACAGTTGTTGCAAGTTAATGTACCGATGATTTAATTTACATTAGTAAAACTCAGCTGTGTTCTAATGGAAATCCGCGAGTCTGATTGGTTCTCCCACTGATTTCTATTCGCCGATAGAAAACAGTCGCGCGCTCGCGTAGCTCTTTAAGCGGTAAATGTTCTTAATTTTTGTCTTCAAAGTGCACAATATTGTTGGTTTTGGACTGCAATCCTTTAGAGTTTCTACTAAAACAATTAGACTACTCGCCCTCGTTTTCTATGAGCGATAGTCAACTCGGCTGCGCCTCGTTGACTATTTGCTCATAGAAAACTTGGGCTCGTAGTCTAATTGTTAAATAGAAGTGAAGTTAACTAGAACGTCTTGATCACACACTAGCATTTTATAAAACACGTTCTTTGTAGGTTAACGAGAATTGAACTCATGCTATGAACGTTGTTTAACACCGCAGCAAATTGAAGTCACAACAGCCCAGGTCGCAAGTTTTTCGCCATTTTGATTAAGGTCAAGAGAAAATGTCAAGAGAAAATCTTGTTAAGGTTCAAACCACTTTTTTCTTTCTTTCCCGCAGTTATT
>NW_027557175.1:0-6402 GCF_052425735.1 Oculina patagonica
GTTAAAGATGAATTACAGTCCGTACTGCGCAATCTCGGCTGCAATGTTTATGTGAGCCTCACAAACAAAGCAAAACTAAAAATTACGTGACAAACTTACCTGTTTCTTCATTATTAACGCCAGATATCCTTGCAGAACAAATAATAACAAGTAGAAGAACCTTGACGCTATTTCAAACCGACGTTTCAGCTCATCGGAAATTCTTGAACGATGCGAACTGTAATGGCGGACTAAAAAACTTCATGTATGCTGTCAACGAAGTGTAACGTTTCAACGAATTCAAAACAAAAACGAAAACAAACCCCGAGTCTGCGCAGTACGGACTGGAAATCAGCTTTAATTACAACAAGGGTGGACAAAATAACATGATTTCCTTCAGGTAAATGGGCAATCACAACAGATAGGCTCCAGCGATAATGTTGTAGCTAAAGCTTTGTGATCTGAAAAGAAATATTTCTATCCACCATCTCCTCATTGACCTCTCCTACATCTGTCTCCAAAAACACCCCACCCCCACACCCCTAACCCACCTGAAGCCTTATATATATAAATACGAAAAGAAAAAAGTGTAGAAACATAGCTTCTTCATAGAATTTCACTTGATTGTGCAAGTCTTAAAATTTACTACAATTTAATACAAGGCTCTCCATATTTATGGCTACAGAGATTATTTAATTTGTTACAACTTTTTACTTTCTTCAACCCAACAATAACACTACAAAACTGTTCAGGATCAGCCAGGGTTGCCCATAATTTATAAACATACGCTTCTGTCAGAACTCTTTCTGATTCAGCCAAGGGAGAAGTCTTTGGGACTCAGACTGACATATTAATTCAATACCCACTGACTCAATGCCCTAGGGAGAGACTACAGCCCAGGGATGCTTGTCGTTTTGCTTAGTCTGAGTTCAAGACTAGTGGCCCATCAGGTCATAGCTTATCCTGGTTTCAGTGGCATAAAGATGAAAAGGAGTACCGGTATTTCTATTCCCCCTGGGATGCTAGTCCATGGCAGGGTTAACCCCAGCATCAAGTTTGCTGGTACCCATTTGTACACCTGGGGGGAGAGAGGCACTATGAGGGTAAATTGTCTTGCCCAAGAACACAACACAATGGGGGGGGGGTGAATAGGGGTATGCAAATCTGCCGATCCGGCACAATTTAATAACCGAATCCGTCAATCCGTTGTAATTTAATGACCAAATTCGATTGAATGATCCGAAAATCCGTTTAAAAATATGCTCTGAATCCGAAATCTGGGCCAAAATATAGTCAAAATCCGTCGATCCATTTTCCTATTCATCCCCCTCACAATGACTCCCACTTGACAATTGGCTTAGGGGTGTAAATAAGCCATCCTTTGGAGTTGCACATGAAGCAATATAAAAATGTCATCATACTGTGCTGGTGGTCTAGACCAATCAGCCATGAAAATTGGTATCTTCTGAGGGTCAAAAAAGCTTGGCCCCCTTTAGGGGTTTAATTTAATTCAATCTTTCTGGGCCACTCCCATAAATTAGCTATATAGGTATGTGCCGCTGTGAAACATATGGTTTTCAAGCATTTTAGTCTAGGATAGGGTATAGAAATCAGAGAGTTTTGGTCTGAATAGGGTATCATTTGCTGGGAAACTGATCAGTGGTATAACAAATTAAGTTCAGAACAGGAATAGAAACTCAGAAGAGAAGGAGGCTTTCCTTAACATAAATAAAATCATAGAGGCAACGTTGTTGACAGATGGTTTGCCATTAAAATGCAAATGGTGACACAGTTCTCAGTTTGGGATATAGCAAGGATTTTCAGTCCCAGCAGCACACCCCCTCCAAAAAAAATATTCAAAGTGTCCCCTCTCTCCAGACCTAATGTACCTTTTATATGAGAGTCCCCTCCCCCCCCCCCCCAGCTCCATTCATGATCCTGATAACCTGAATTTTACAACCTTATTAGATAGATGAGCAGCCCAGATTTTCTCATCTGGACTACTCACATTTCCATCCAGAAGAAAAATGCAATGGTCATTTTGACAACATTTTTCTTCCTAAAAAATTATAATAATAAAAATCTAATAAATTTGATCAATATACCTCTAAATCGAATCTTCCTTGACTTCATTCTTGGTCTTGTATTAATTGCCATAAACTGAAAGAAAATAAATTAAAAATCAACTGGTTTGATAGTTTGCAAACTATACCCTACCTGGTTTCCCCAAGGACATAAATAATAATAATAAAAAAATCACACTCAAAAGTCTTCTCCAGCTCTGTCATAAGCCCAATGGATTTGTTTTGTTTGTTTTTCTGTAAAACATACAGTTCTAATCCAATAGCCTGTGTAGAATTCTTTCCCCTTCACTCAAGAAAAAAATTAATGTGGCAAAAGACCTCACATGATCAAATTTGCATATTTTTCAGTTCTCCGCACATTGGTTACATT
Organism: Oculina patagonica; assembly: GCF_052425735.1. Classification (NCBI taxonomy): domain Eukaryota; kingdom Metazoa; phylum Cnidaria; class Anthozoa; order Scleractinia; family Oculinidae; genus Oculina; species Oculina patagonica. Next base: position 2,434 of record NW_027557175.1, read on the forward strand.
TGTCTGTTAAATTATGGTAAAAAGAACGGTATAGCTCCCAAATGAAATACAGAAATGTAAATTTAAATAAGAAAGGAGAGTTAGCAAAGAGTACAGGCAAAAAACACACAAGTAAGCAGCAAACGCACAAGAAAACAAGAAAGGCTCACGAGAGTGATCGGTCAGCGGACTACTTTGAAAAAGGACCCATTGAGCTCGCTCCAGACCTTTGCTCGTTCCCACGTGCACTGGGAAAACAACATGGCGAGGTCGAAGGACAAAAAGAAAGACGCCGAAAATGGCGAAGGAGACGGGAATAAGGACGATACAATAAACGAGGAGCCTACCGTAGATTACGAGGAACTTGTTAAAAGGGTTTGTGCAATTGCCAAGCCGCTTGCTGGAAGAAAACTCACTAAACGATTGTACAAAACAGTGAAGAAAGGTAAGCGTGGTCTTTTCTTGCTTTGATCCGATCGCGAAGTTACCAAATTCTTTTGAATTTAAGTACCGCTCTCTTCGCCATCAAGGTTGCATTTAGTCGTTGAGAATGGGAGCTGTTAGAATGGACGATAATTAATTTCTGAGGCTTTGAAAGTTGAATACATGTTGCTAGTGAGTCTAGTGACACTGTTTAATAGTCAAGGTTTGATTGAGCAACAAATGTCGCGACTGTTAATCAACAAACATGCGTATCATATTGTTGAAAGGAGTCAAGCAATAAGTTGAATGTTGAGTGGCATTTAAAATGTCCCTGTAGAGCAATGCATTATTTCTCGGAGATATTAAGAAGAATGTTTCTGGATCCTCTACAGACATCCAGACGTTGCTAATTAAACTGTTCGGTAATCGAACTCAATCGAAATCAGTCGAACTTAATCGAACGATTGAGTTCGATAAGTTCGATAGTCGAACACAGTTGAACCAAAACTTTTGTGTGGAGATTTTGTTTGCGTTTGATTTCTTAACTAGTCTAACCTAAGCGAACTCAAATGAACACAATCGAAAAATCTAAATTTCAGATATTTGAATAGTCAGTTAGTGGCAGCTAGGAATAAATAAAAAAAAAATAATGAATAATGGATGAATACAAGTGTGAAAGTCGACTGTTGTTTTTCAATCACCACCCAGCCTTAAATCCAAGCAGTTGAACCTAGTCAATCGAACTAATAAAACTCAATCGAACTCAATTGAGCCCGATCGAAAAAACGTTTGATTGCATTTGCTTGCTCAATTTTTTTTTTGTGAGAGTTCGATTGTGTTCGATTACCGAACTCAATCGGACCCAATCGCATGCTTGGGTTCAGTTAAGTTCAATTGAGTTCGATTTGGCTCGATAAGTAACGTCAGGAGACATGTACACAGTACACCCAGATCTGCTTCTGTTAAAGCTGTTAATAAACAGCACACCTTGTTATTCATTGTACACAAATTTACTATTATAATATTACAGTATTTCGCTGGTCAACGTGCATGTAAAGTCATGCGTGAAACTCTGTGGTAAACTTTTTTTTAATCAGTTCTACATAATTTCAGAGAGATTACATGTAAACCTGTTTTAAGGGAATCAAAGGTGGATGATGTACAATTTGAGATACAAATTATACAATGCAATGCAGCACTTTATTTAAACTCTTACCGTAAAGTTCCGTGTATAAGCCGCACCCGTAGATAAGCCGCACCCCCGATTTGGAAGCTCAAATTTTGGAAAAAAAAATATACAGACCATAAAGTTTAAAGTTCAAGTGAAGTTCTATTGGTAAACAATCAAGCGCAAACAAGCAGTGAAGCACGGTTTCGAAACACTGACACGGTGGTTGTTGCAATGTTTAATATAAATTAAGTCTTACGAAAGCTAAATTTCACTTGTCATACCTCCTTTTTAGTTTGAGTTCACAATATCTTAAACTTGGATGCTCTCTTGATATCATTTTTTCGAGATTATCACTTCTAAACACTCCTGAAACACTTGTAATTCGTTCGAATCGTTCGCGAATGATGAATGCTTAGTAGCCATTAGCTCTGAATTGTAGAGAGGAGTCTGGGCATTAAAAACAAACATGGCGGCATTTTCTTCGAAAGAAACCACGTTTTTATTTCAAGATTCTTGGAAACTGCTACCCGCAACAGGATAAAAACTTCATGCAGAATAAGAGTTTGTTAATCCAGCAGATTTATTTGCTGTGAAGGTCAATGAAAAACCGAAGCGGTCGGCCATTTGCCTTGTGAGTATTTGCGTTTATCTTGGTGCCTTCTCGCACGCGGCGGAAAGACATGATTCAAAGTGACTGGCAGGCTTCACTGCAAACAGCTTTGCAGAGGAACTAAAAGGTAGTGAAAAACAACAAAGTTTTCAGGTTGTTATATGTTTATTCAATGATGTCTTAAGAAGTTTTTTATGAATATTAATTAGGCCTTTGAGAACTCCAACCAGAGATGTTTCCGTAGATAAGCCGCACCCCCGATTTTTTACTTGAATTTAGAGGAAAAAGGTGCGGCTTATACACGGAACTTTACGGTAGTTACAAGCTATTTTTCAGGTACTGAGTGCAGACAAAATTATGATTACATGTAACTTATAATAATTTGGACTGCTAAAAAAATATCAACAATAATAATTATTGTGGTTTGATCTTATTACAGCTTCTAAATCCAAGAGCTTGAGAAGAGGAGTCAAAGAGGTATCTAAAGCCTTGAGGAAAGGAGAAAAAGGGTAAGAACCTGATTAGACTGTCCACAGCCTTTCGATTTTTCAACGCAAAAAAGCAAACGAAGCGCGCGCGGGGGGGGGGGGGGGGGCGGGGAGAAGCGAGCGAAGGAAAAATAGAGAGGCTGTAGACATCTTTGAATAAAAGTGGAAGTATCAGACTCCTCCCCTTGTCATCTCCTTGTAATTTACAATTGCACCTCTTAACCTTTCAATTAAATCGGACCAATGAAATTTGAGCGGTAAAGTGCTTTATTAATTGACTACAAGTGTCAGTTTACAAAACAACTCGTGAGTTTTTATTTCGATGTTGAGTTTGCGTCTGAGAAGACTTCTTCAACCCCAAAAAACCTGCAAAAAGAGGCAGAAAGCCGAAATCAAGCGGTCCCTCCCATTTTTGCAGAATATGCGGGTGCTCATTCGCGATTCGCTTGGGAAACTTAATTCGGCAAAACATCGTACATCTCTACGGAAAATTTATTTGTCGAGCCAAAACGCGAAGGTGTTTTACGGCGAAAGTTGGCAGACGTCGTGGTCGATTTGGGAATTGCAGTGCAAGAAGACGAATTTCGTTCTAGTATAGTATGTTCATCTTGTGCATCTAAAGCTAGAAGTGCACCAAGCAATGTTGAATTAATAAAGAAATCTCTAGCGCGATCGATAGATGGCGTTGAATCTTCTACAAGGCAAGTTGATCGTGACCAGCGATTCAAAAGAATGTCACGTTCGCCTCACACGTCTTCGGCGAGGCAAAAGTTATGCCGGCCAAGTGATTCGGCAAAAGTTATGCCGGCCAAGTGATTCAATTTGATCATTCATTATTCTTTAAACGGCGACACAACAAGAACAACAACATTCCCATCTTCTAGCATTTGTTTCGCCCGTAGCACAGTCGGTAAAATTCCAACTACGTCCTTTGAACAAAGAAACGTTTGGAAATTTCTCCAACGAGCATTCCAATAATCGATCCATCGCAAATCACAGCATGTCAATAGTGATGACAACTCGAGCAACCGCAAGACGCCGCCTGCAAGCAATCATGATCGGCCGTTGTTAAGGTGATGACACTTTTGCCGCCTTTCAACCAATGGGAATTTTCCGTTTCTGGAGAAACGGGAAATTCAATATTTCCAAAGATGTCTACAGCCCCTCTATTTTTTAAGCTCCCCGCCCCCCACCCCCTTGCTTCTTCCGTTTTGCGCTGGCATCCAGTTCTCTCGCCGTTCTCACCACGCGCTCATCGATCGAAAAAACACGAAAAAATAGAGGGCTGTGGACAGTCT
>NW_027557176.1:0-6435 GCF_052425735.1 Oculina patagonica
AAACCTTCCCAAATCATCGAAGTTGCATTTTCGACATTTTCGAAAGTAACCCAGCAGTTTTGTGTCAAAGTTACATAAAGCGATTCGTAAACTTGAAAATTTTAACTTAATATTTTTGCGATCGAGTTGTGTTCTGTTATTTCTTCTTGTGCCTGTGAACAGGTTTTACTCCCGTCCCAGGCCCCGTTTGCATGGAAAGTCTTGGAATGGAAACTGGCAAGATACCAGACTCTGACATCACGGCCTCATCATTTCATAGCTCTGCTTTTATGCCACAATTTTCCAGGTTTGGAACGTAACGTAATATGATTTCATGAAAGTGATTTTCTACTTAAGTTTAAATTTAAGGTGATTCCAGTGAATTGCGTTGCGCATCCTTTCTGTGCATAATTTTTTTTTTTTGCGTCATCTAGCGCGCGCACGATCGCACGTGCACACAGAACATTACGGGTTTCCTTGAGGAGAAGCTCGACAGGGAAATAAATGTCCGTTTTATTTTCATCGAGCATAACGACCCCATTTTTATTACATAAATTTAAAGAAAAAAACGACTCTCCAGGATATATCAAAAATAAAAGAATTTTTGATTTCTCGATGTTGAAATATTCTCATCGAATCGTCCTTAAGATCCGTTTTTACGTGTTTCAATGGAAGCGTACACTTTCTTTAATAGCCTTTATATTCCATTAATTACGTTTGCTTTTTTCGGCAAAATTTAGGCGTTTCACTATAACATTGTTGTAGAAAATACTCATATTCCACTTCTATCAAAAATAGTTTGTAGATAATGAGCACCTCTCAACCAAAGCTAGGTTTTTTTAATATTGCTTTAACAAACTAGCAAAGTACTTATAAACTAAAGCTCTAGAGCGCAAAAACAAGCAAGGTGATCCCCTCAATTTATTGTATTTTCTTGATGTACTAGTTGTAATTAACTACTGTGCAAATTTAAAAAAAAAATGATGACAAATTAATTTTTCAATGGAATCGCCTTAAGTTTAATAATGCTTCGTCACGCTAAATAAATTAAAATAATTACAGAAAGATACGAAAGTTCACGACTGAAGAATAGTTGGGAAATACTAAATTCCCATACAAAGAATATTCTCCAATATTCAACATTATAAAAATTAAGAAATAAATGCTATTTATTTGTAGAAATAAATAATTTTATGCAGCTTGCGACGTGTGCATCTACCAACTTCCGGTCTGGGGATTACTTCCGGCCATACGGGATATTCTTCATGTGTCCTTATATAGAATCGAGGCAAGCGTGATGAATTCTCTTTCGTTACATGTCTTAAACAAGCGACGACAATTTTCTACGTGGCAAGAAGATACAGATGATTTTTTTCCATGGTTGATGCTCTGCGACATCCCTTGAGCGATATACCCGGAGCTATTCTTCTTCACAAGATAAGTGCTTGATTATTGTTTGCTACTGATCACAATAGTTCAGTTTCTGCACATTTTAATAATAGGGGGCGTTGCACATTAATTCGCCATTGTTCAACTCAGCTTAGCTCCGTGTTTTGCTATAATTCTTCACGGATATTAATTTTTTAGCGAAAGGGCGACCTGTTTCTACTTTTAGTACCTATATCAATTGCCTCCGCTTGCCAGTAAATTTTCTGCTTATATTCCTTCATTGCCAAATAATGGATTAATCTATTTTCCTTGGTCGCAACCCCAGCGGGTGTTCATGTTCGTACAAGTCGGTGCAAGGTACTGTTCAACCCCGCTAATACGAACTCAGTTATTTCGAATTTCCCGTAATTTCGAACTTATCCTATTGCCCTTGAACTTTCCTATTAAGTAATTTCCTATCGGCTATTTCTAACTCTTCAGTTCAAGAGAACTCTTTAGTTCAAGAGTCGCCGTGCAAAATAATTTTTATTCACGATCTTTCTTTAGCTATACAGCAAACTGACAGCTTCCATGCAACATGTCGAATCTACCAGGCATTTGAGTTTGCGCTTTATTGAGCGCTTGTTTTTATTACGGACCGCTTTGTTTTATCTCCGGCAGTAAAGCATATTCCTGGCGTCATCTCAATATTTTGGGTTTGACAAATATGTTGCCGATTTTATTAATTTTTGCGGTACCTGTACATTTTTATTCAACAAATGTCCTGTAGATTTATCGAACACACCTCCTGAGCCGCTATTTCGAACTCTTTAGGTCAAGGATCGTCGTGTAAAATATTTTTTCATTCATAATCTTTCTTTAGCTATACAGTAAACCGACAGCTTCCAACATGTCGAATCTACCAGGCATTTGCGTTTGCGCTTTTGTTGAGCGCTTGTTTTTATTAAGGACCGCTTTGTTTTATCTCCGGCAGTAAAGCATATTCCTGGCGTCATCTCAATATTTTGGGTTTGACAAATATGTTGCCGATTTTATTAATTTTTGCGGTACCTGTACATTTCTATTCAACAAATGTCCTGTAGATTTATCGAACACACCTCCTGAGCCGCTATTTCGAACTCTTTAGGTCAAGGATCGTCGTGTAAAATATTTTTTCATTCATAATCTTTCTTTAGCTATGCAGTATAAAACCGACAGCTTCCAACATGTCGAATCTACCAGGCATTTGCGTTTGTGCTTTTGTGGAGCGCTTGTTTTATTAAGGACCGCTTTGTTTTATCTCCGGCAGTAAAGCACATTCCTGGCGTCATCTCAATATTTTGGGTTTGACAAATATGTTGCCGATTTTATTAATTTTTGCGGTTCCTGTATATTTATAGTCAGTAAATGTCCTGTGGATTTATCGAACACGCCTCCGGGGCCATTTCACAGCAGTTCAGTACACCAGTTATTATCTTAAACATCTCTCCAACCTAAAATTGAGCAGCGTAAAGCATGGGCCTTTACCGTAAACTTTTAGGAAGAACTTAACACCAGACTGCTTCAAACATGTCGTATCTACCAGGCATTTACGTTGGCACTTGTAATAGTGCCTGCTTTTTAAAGGACTGCTTTGCTATTAACTGCGGCATTTATAGCATGTTCCTCGCGGCATCTCCATCTTTGGTTTTGCCAAACATGTTGCCGTTTTTTACTGAATTTTGTGCAGTTCCTGTATTTTCATGTTTGTCATGCTTGCTATGTAAATGTCCTGTGGATTCCTCTTCCTCCACCTCTTGGCGGGGGTGGCCATTCCGCCTTTACTGCCTGATAACAATTATTTACAATTATTCATTTTTGACTCTTCTCAATTAATACAAGTACCATTATAATGTCAATGCTACCTTGCAGCAATATATTTTACCGCAATTCGGCTTGCATTGATTATTTCACATTATTTGTTTGCTACTGCTGTCGTTGTTCTTATAAATTTATATTCAGATATGCTATATCTTCCACCATTAGGTCAATTACCTTGTGGTTTTTAGCTGTATTAGCTGTTTGGCTTTGTCCCGCTGTTTATATTATTATTAGTCAATTTTTCGCTCTTATCCTGCACACAAGCTCTCTTGTCTGCAATTCTAAGGATCTAGGCTACAGAATTAGGCTCCTTTATAAGTACATTGCACTTCCAATGCAAGAACTGATGTACTGACCTTGAAGCTTTCAACTGCATCTACAGGCTTAATTTTAGTGGATTTATTTATTTATTTATTATTTATTTATTTATTTATTTATTTTTATTTATTTTTATTTTTCAACACATTTTCAAAATTGTAACAGTGGACCTAGAAGTCGCTATCAATAGGATCAGGCAGTATTTCTCAAAGGGCTTTCAACATTCTGCCATGCTATTTATATTCAACAGGCGCACCTGCTGGCCAGCAACTTTGCCTCATCCAAGCGACCATCTACAGGAAGTCACCTGTACAGGGGTGGTCGTCCATAGCCTGTCTAGCTTATGATGATTCACCTTCATACCTATTAAAGAGCACCACAGTTGCAGATCATTTATGCCTCCAATCATTCAGATTTATCATCCAGGCATCCAGAGCAGCCCACTGGAGACACACCTTCCAAGCAGGAAACTCGGCCTAGGCCTAGACATTTTGAACACCTCTGAAGTACAACTCCTGAACACATGTAGGCGATGAACAATCAGTAGACAATCTTTGCTCTTGGACATTTTATTGATCAGTAAACGTAGTATGCAAGTAAGAAAGCACACTTGTGCAGGGGCCAGGTGTGCTGCAGTTAATGTTGTGCGAGACATGCTCGTATGAGAATGCTCCAAACTTAGACTCAATTGGCCACTTTCACTTCTCTATATAATAATTTGTTGTAATGTTTACTTGAGGAACCTAACACTTGTGCACGAGCCAAGTTTTAGGAACAATCAGCCAGTGGACAATCATTGCTCTTGGACATTTTATTGATCAGTAAACTTAGTATGCAAGTAGGACAGCACGCTTGTGCAGGGGCCAGGTGTGCTGCAGTTAATAGTGGGTAAGCCTTGCTCGTATTTAAGTATGCTCCAAATTTAGACTCAATTGGCCTCTTTCGCTTCTCTATATAATAATTCTTTGTAATGTTTACCTGTAGAACCTAACACTTGTGTAAGAGCCAAGTTTTAGGGAACCACTTTTTAGTATGTTACCTCGATCTAAAAATATAAGGGTTTAAAAGATTATGAGAAACAAGAAATAAGATGTCTCCCCGGAGTTTCCTGGACCTATACTTATTTTGTAATTTATATGCATGCGAGAGGTCTACATATCTAACAGCATAAGGGCAATAACCCCTGCAAGTACAACAGAGGGGAAGTTTGCACATTTTCTACAATGCTAGAACTTGCAGTCGTTGCTCATTCATAATTAATAGATTAGCCGATTTGTTGGACAGGTGTTAACGATTTTGGTATTGCCATGGTGACCTATCTGAACATCAATATCACAGCAGTTGTATTATTTTAAAATCGTTGCTGTTTTGGCTTACTTGGGGCAAATTCATATTTCAATTCCATGTGTATTTTGGTTTCCTTTCACTTGTTTCTCTACAGTTTTTACTTTCCATTGCTATTATAATCTGTTTGGCTAATTTCTGCCATTCCTCAGGTGAACATTTTGGCCACGCCCTGAGGATTGTATATCTGACATCAATTTCTAACCCAGAGGTCAGTGCAAGGCCTGAGGAATATGCTATTTGCACTGATTCAAAGAATAGCAGAAATGTAAATTTTTTATGGTTTATTAAGAGTTTTCCTTGTTGCCATGGCGGTGTCAGATTCGGGAACATGTGTTGGTTTTACTTAAAGTATAATCCTATCTTGGCCTCACTAAAGCCCTCAAATGGCCTTGTGATTGTCTTCAGTGCACCTCTTTAATGTTCATGGCATGTTCATGTATTTTTGTTGACCTTTCTCCCTCAAGGTTGTTTATGTGCCTGGCTCTGCATTCGGGAGGGTTCAGGTTTCCCCCTCACAGAAGGGGGTTTTCCTGACGGGCAGCAGGCGCGCTAGTTTAACATGCTACAAAGGTAGATATGCACAAGTGTTGATGATAAGGTAGCACTTTCTGCTCTGTCAATGTACTGAGATTCGGACAGTTTTCAATTGTGCCAGCCACAAGGCAACAGTCGTTTTTACTTGAATGATGTTCTGTATGCTGCACTTGCAGGTGCGGTGCAACATACATAACTCTATTCAGTCCTATGAGGCGAATTGATTTTGATCGTAAAGCACCCAAGGCAGTTCTTATTTTATTTAGTTAGCCATTTATTTAATCATTGCTTCTATTCTGTTTTCCTTGTTTGTGTTGCTTTGGCTTCGGGTGGGGGTGCCTTTGCACTCATTCCTCGTGCGGGCTGTGGCGGTTTTCCCCTCACCTTTGCTGGGTTGATGCTTTTTATGTTTTTGTAATGTGATCTTTCTGTCACTGTTATGTAAATAAACGGCCACACCTGTGGCCAAAAAGATCCCAAAATGGGAAGTTTTGTTTTGTCCCAGCAAACAGAGCTCTGCCAAAGCAACACACACATGGTACTTCGAATAAGTAGTCTTTAATTAAGAAGGAGCAAGGATGCATAAATGCTATTTATTTGTAGAAATAAATAATTTTATGCAGCTTGCGACGTGTGCATTTACCAACTTCCGGTCTGGGGATTACTTCCGGCCATACGGGATATTCTTCATGTGTCCTTATATAGAATCGAGGCAAGCGTGGTGAATTCTCTTTCGTTACATGTCTTAAACAAGCGACGACAATTTTCCCCCTCCCACCACTCCCCTGTTTTCGTTTACCCTTTGCAATGGTATGGCGGTTTTCCCCTCACCTTTGCTGGGTTGATGCTTTTTATGTTTTTGTAATGTGATCTTTCTGTCACTGTTATGTAAATAAACGGCCACACCTGTGGCCAAAAAGATCCCAAAATGGGAAGTTTTGTTTTGTCCCAGCAAACAGAGCTCTGCCAAAGCAACACACACATGGTACTTCGAATAAGTAGTCTTTAATTAAGAAGGAGCAAGGATGC
>NW_027557177.1:0-6391 GCF_052425735.1 Oculina patagonica
ATCTGTAAATGTTGAGCCCATTATAATTAGAATACAGTTCAACCTGTATTAAGCAGTCACCGTATTAAGGATACCCTTTATTAGCGGACAGTAGCCATGGCCCAAAAATTTATTTCCCTTATTTACTGTAAATTATAAAACTATAAAGCGGACGTAGACATCTTAAAAGTCGCTTTAATGGTCATTTGTCATGTGTTCCATTTGTAGTAGTTTGCTTAGATTGATAAAACGTGTTTTAAAGTGTTCACTAGCGTATCAAAAATTAAATGTTCGTTGCTTAAAACGATTGTGTTTTGCAACGGCCGTCCGTATGATAAATTTGCAATCTCATGAGTTTAAAATGTTCTAGCTTACGCACAGTCTCGTGCTTTGGATTTGTTGTTGTGACCTTAACCTGTTAGTACTGCATTAAAACTACGCATCGTGTCAAAAAAGTTCATGTTAGGAAAGGCTTGGTTTCTGTCAAAACGTTTACGTCGGTAAGAAAAAATTTCCAGATTTAGATATGTATGTATGTATGTAAATTCTCGTTACCAACCTTTCGGGCTGATCACAGATGTCCACAGCCGGGCGACAAATTGTTCCACTTGACCTCATGATTGATCGACAAGTTCCATCACCAACACACTCAGAGGTCCTGATACAACTTGATGAAGGGTAAGATGATTGACAAGAGTAGCCTTGTCCTACACACCTAGCAAAATATTTTGAGGTATACTTCATTAAAATTTAGGTTTGAGAACTGTTCTTCAGTTATAGGTCATAGTCTTCATGTAGTTGCAGTTGCAACATGCCCGTCTCTCTTATTTATTAATGATTTTCAAAGTAATCAAAATGTTTCCGTGTTGCTCCGCCAGAAAGGCTTTCGTGTCGTTTCAGATCAATGTCCAGAACATGATGAGAGTACTGCTTTGAAGAGGAGTGGATCAAACTTTACAATTGTGACGACGTGATATGCAAACCACCTGTAATATTTACCTGCCAGCGTTACACGTGTCCTGTTTAGTGCATTTATCTTTATCGTCGCACGAGACTGCCGGACGATTAGACCAAGCACTGTTACCGCGAGCGCCTGCATCATACAAGTCACACCACTGACACTGGTTTGACGGGTTTACAGCCTGATGGTCATAGTCTTGACCTAAAGGACGAGAAAAAAAGTAATCGAATGGTACTTATTTGACGAAGTGCGGGCTTAGCCACGTTTAGAACACCGCATTACCAACCTTTCCTCTGGCATTCCAATCCAAAATGGCGGCTCCTCCAAACAGTTGAAGCCGCCCTCTTGGCGCGGCATAGGCTGGAGGGATGTTATGAAAGTGCAAAATGACCGAACTATTGAGTTGTGGATTTGTCTTAACAGTTGATGGGTGACTTCAATTTTATGATAAATAAAATAGTTGAGGAGTGAAACTTGAAACAATTTGTACACAAAGCGTGTTCTCATTAAGCTTTTCGTTGACCTGTTATGTTAGGAAAAGCAGTGTAAATTACAATCCAATAGTACATGACAACTTCTTTCATTGCACCTACCTGCTATCTTGCACGTGCACTTGTTATTAACAAATCCAAATCCTGTTTTTAGACTACAGCTATTTCCATTGCAAGACTGACAATCTGAGTTACAAGTGAAGGGCGTGGCTGTACACTGTCCACTGTTACACGTGTCTCCACGCGTGCACTTGTCACCATCATCACATGCCACGCCGTTACGATTCGACCACGTGCTGGTGCTGGCGCTTGGATTACACCACTAAGAAATGTTGATTAGTGCAGGTAAAAGCATTCTTGGATTTTCTTGAAACGGTCACTTTGAAACAATCCCGTTCAACCCTGAAATTTTTTCAAATGCTTGAATTTTTCCCAATCGATCGCTTATCTTGCGTTCAAAACTGCGATGGTCTTTCATGTATAAACCTTTCATCCACCCAATAAAATATGAGAAGTGTTGATAAGTGCAGGTAAAAGTGTTGTTGTATTTTCTTAAAACAGTCACTGTGCAACATTGCCGTTCAACCCTGCTTGTTTTCAAGCTTGAATTGTTTTTCGCAATCGCTTAACTTGCGTTCATAACTGTGTGGTCTTTCATGTATAAACCTTTCATCTACCCAAGAAAATATTAGAAGTGTTGATAAGTGAAGGTTAAAGTATCTTTGGATTTTCTTGAAACAGTTACTTTGAAACATGCCCGTTCAGCCGTGCTCTTTTTCTAGCTTGAATTTTTTTTTCGCAATCGCTCAACTTGTGTTCAAGATGGTCTTTCACGTATAAACGTTTCATCCACAGTTAAAATATATACGATATTGCACGCCAGTATTTACTTCAACACAGTCTTTTGATTTTACAAACTTTAGAGTTGCAATTGTTTACTCCTTAAACAATCTCTGTCTTTCCTAAGAAAACGGCATCTAATTTCTCAAATCACACTGGTGAGTTCTCACGCATAGCAACAAGGCGATGCGAGTAACCAACCTAGTCGAAAAAAAAAGGAATCCTGCGGAATTCCCACAGTCTTCGAAAAATGTCTGTACCCACGGTGATTTTTGGCACATTCGAAACAGCATGGCGACATGAAGCATTTTTTTGGAATGGATAATCGAAATTTTTCATAGTTGCCGAAATTGTTTTACGAACCAAAATAGAAAAAAAGTCTAACCTGGCAAGGATTCCCTGGCTTGTAATGATTCTTAGCATAACATGTCCTTTGGCCGCCGTGCTGTATAATGCAGTATCCGGATTTGATTGGACAGCCACTGCCGTCGTGCGTTTCACATGAAAGGCAGTTGTAGGGCGTGCCCACGCACGTGCCGCTGGAGCATCGATCATCTTTGGTCCTCAAGTTGTTGTCACTGCATGGGAGATTGTTGTCGTTGGTCCATTGATTGTTGCGGCTGCTGTCACATTTCTAATAAGAAAAGAACATGGCATTTATTTATCTTTGTAAACTCCAATTTGGGGGGGGGGGGGCAGGCATTGAGTGGGGATTTTGACATCTTCTTTTAAATAAAGCAAAGACAAAGTAATTGGTCAAAATCCCCACCCGGGAGCAAGGGAAGGTGGTCAGATGTCCTTCAAACCTTGTTGCAGGGGATCATATACGACCAAAATCCCTACCCTCGGGACATCACGTACAATCAAAATCGCTACCCTGGAGATTGACCTCACGATCAAATTCCCGTAGTTAGTCCGACCCCATCCCCCCCCCCCCCCCCCCGAGCATAGCATTGATAGGTGCATAATAGTTTACCATACATCTATAATTCTCCTTCGGAAAACTTGGTTTTAGATTAAGACTTCTATCACCGATGACCAGTTCCTTTATTCCTATTATACCTTGCTGGGTTAAGGTAACATATTTAATATGTAGAGAAATTAGAAGTCGACCACCGCTAGGTATAAAGTAGTTTTGAACTTTTTTACCTGGCACGGATATCCCGGTCGGAGGGCGCCATTATTGAAACACTTTCGTGTTCCACCTTCATTAATAACGCAGAATCCTGGTTTCACGCGGCACGCGTCATTGTGACACTCTTCGCACGGGAGGCACGTGAATGGTGTTCCAGAGCACACCCCGTTCGAACACTTGTCGTTCCTAGTACACGCCTTGTTATCACTACACGACAAGGCGTTGTTGTTCGTCCAGGCTATTTTGTTAGCGCTGTTACAATCCTGTTGGACAGAAAACACCGTGGATGTAACGTTAGTTTTAAGGGAACGAAAAACGCTAAAAAGTGGACTAAACTGACTATGTACCATGTACTGGCGTAGAATTGGGTGTTTTTTAGTAATCTTGGTGCTATTAATTGGTTGCGCAATCCGTTTGAGATTTTTTCAGCTTTCAAAGGTGCAAACGTAATATAGCATTACGCAATCTAGGTCAGCTTGTTTTAAAAACTCGTATAGCCATACTCCGGGACTAAATTAATGTAACTAAGGTTGCACTCTTTTGTTTAATTTGTTTTCACTGCTAATGTAAGTAACAGTCTGAGAAAAAGAAAGACAAACAGTAAAGTGAATTAGTAATTGACAATTAATAGAGCGGTTTCCAGTCTCACTTCTGATTAGATGAGAAAGTGGCGGGAGTTTTTTTAAAATCAATGGCTTAGCGTAGTAATGCAAAACCATAGCATATGCAAATACTTTCGTCACTCAAAATAGAACCGCTCCATTTCTTTAACAGTATGGAATAACTAACGGAAATCCTGTCGTTAGAAAGGTAAATAGATGTGAATAAAACTAAAAAGAACTCAGATAAGTAAGCTGTGCTCATTTGTTTAAAGAAGGTTTTTCTACCAAATTCCGTCACCTTGGGAATTCTTTGGCTTCCCATCTTTTGTTTTCGGCCTCCCGTAGGCTTCTTACCACTTCCCCCTCCTGTCACCACCCCCATGCGCCCCCCTTCCCCGTTATCCCTCTTTACCAACGAATGAAAATGGAAATCTCCTAGACTAATACTTATTATCTTACTTCAGGGTTCATAAAGATACCACCACCATATATACACGCTTTCACCATACCTGGCACTGGTTTTGGGGATTCACGGTACCATACGCGTAACACGTGTTGCTGATTTTGCATTGTTTCAGGTCACATGTTAATCCAGCTTTGGTGTAGCAGGAATGACAACTGCAGGTGAAGCTGCCGAATGTGTTCTTACAAATGTGCTGGCATGGATTGTTCGGCTTACACTCGTCCACATCTACAAGGAAGAAAAACAAGTGCTGTGAGAGGCGCATTCCTATACACAATGGATCAACTGACATCAGCATAGGCCAATTGGTAAGTACGTATTGACGTTTTTCAAGTTTACTCGAACGCAATCCATTTTACTCTTCTCGAATTTTGCACATCCATGTCTCTTTTTGGCCTTTCTGTGTTTCACTTGAGTTCTTCTACAGTTTTAAGCCGTTATTGTGATATTTCAGTTAATTCTATGATCAGTTGGTCAGTGCCGAAATTGCCTTAAAGTTTCGTGACATAGCCCCTTTAAGTCAAGGAAGCTTAAGGCTCCAGAGCTCCAGACACCAGCAAATACAGGGCTCTGGGTTCTGTTAAAAACGTTTTTAGGGCTGTTTACTCTCTGCAGCCAAAAAAGCAACAAAAGCTAAACGACGGGGATCCAGACAACCCCTACGTCTGGAACCGCCAAAAAGAGGACTTTGGGTTCTATGAAAAACGTTTCTAAGGCTTTTCACTCTGCAGCCATAAAAGCAGCAAAATGACAGGGATCCAGCCACCCCACACCCAGAGGTAACCACGCATTTTGTTCGTTACATATTGCTGGTTTTCACTGTCACGCAATCAAAAAATAAATTCGAAACCATTCAACTATAGAAGCTATGAATTTCAAATATTATAGATGATAAATAGATAAACAACTTCTCCAAGTTTCGGGTCTGTGAATCGAAGTGATTTTTTTTTGTTTATTTGTTGTTGTTAAATGATGTAATGTATATGAAATGATTGTTGTTGTTTTTTGTTAATTTAATTATTCATAAGTTGTAAAGGAGCCGGTCCTGTAAGGGTAAATTTTAACAAGCGACGCTTTTAAACAGCGACATTTAAGAAGTAAAATGGTGATGAGAAAGACTTTTGTTGAAATTGCGACAGCGAAGGAAAGAATTAACCACGACAACTACGGCGAATCTCTCAGTTTCTTTTAAAAAAAAAACTCTTAAAAATAAAATGTTTAACGTACGGCAAATTGATTTTAGTTACAAATCTCCTGCATCTTCCATGCCACCTACAAGAGCAGTTCAGGTATCCCTCTTGTAGGCCTTGATAAATAATCCCGTAGATTTAACAGGCAAAAAGCTCCCAAGTCGAAATAGGTCAAATACATTCAGTCATGAATTTCTATTGTTTTGTTCTACTCACTTTTATTTTGTTACACGCAAAGGGTGCAACATGTATACAAGGTGATAGATCCTTATTCGTTATATAACTTTTGTTGTTCAACAAGTCATCGTAAATTTCAATCCAAAATAGTTGAAAGGAAACAACTTAGATAATAAATAGCCACTTTATTCATGCGTGTGTGTGGAGGTCTTGCATTAAAATAAATTTTATTTGTCCTAGCAAGACCTGGACGTGATTGCTGCTCTAATCTGGCAACTACAGCTAACGAACATCATTCTGATTAGGTATAGGAAAGTATACTTGCAAAAAAGACAAATAACGATACCCCATGTAATTCCAACTAGCGAAAGAAAACCCACCCGTGAAAAATTGACGATGATTGAACTTAGAAAGCGGGCAACATTTAAAAAAATATTGGCCATCAAAGTCAAGATTTTTAATCGATGGACAAATATTTTTTATCGATTGAGCATCTTTGATCAGTTAAGAATTTTTTGTCAGTAGAGAAATTTTGTCGGTCAAGAATTAAAAT
>NW_027557178.1:0-6387 GCF_052425735.1 Oculina patagonica
GAATAATAATAATAATAAATAAATAATTTACTTATATTGCGCAATTATCAATTTAAAAATTTTCAATTGCGCATTACAATATAGTTAAAAAAAACTAAAAATTTAAAATTTAAATTCACAAGCTAAAAAAGATTAAAATGTATATGACTATAAAAAGAAATGTACAATTAAAAAGCTTTTAAAAATAAAAAGGTCTTGATGGCTTTCTTAAAACTTTGCAGAGATGGCATGTTTCTTATTTCACTTGGAAGATCGTTCCATAATTTAGGGGCGGCCACATGAAAAGAGCGATCCCCAAGCGTTGCGAGTGATTTACATTGGCTATAATTAAGGCGTAAACCAGTAATGAGTTTGATGTATTTGGTGATTGCCATATGGAAAACCGTCTTGGAAAAATTTTCCCCTCAACATTTTATTTTTATCACACAAAAGCAACAACAACAACAACATTGTTTACTTAAGATTGCAAAGCTGAGAAAAATAAAGAACCCATTGAATGAACAGATAGACTGTTTAATTGTGTTTTTTTTTCATTGAGCTACAGCTTTAAGGGACACTGTCACGAGCTTCACTTCAAAAATCTAAGAACCTTAAGACGAATAGAAATCTGCGAATAGTGGTTCAGTTTTGCTCCAAGGTACTATGCCAGTGTACTGAAGCTATAAACTGGTGATATCTATGCAATGCCATCAGAAACTTTTGATCTCAATTTGAAAAAGTCAAGCTGATTTTTTCAATGGCTCCCATCTTCCTTCAACACAATTTGCTATATATCTTCACCTTGATGTTCTAGCTTAATAGCTTAATAGAGAAGGAAGTTAATGTATTTGTTTATTGGCATTTGTAAAACTGCCCTGGACAATTGTTTTCTCGCATTATTTTCAAAATAATACAGATAAACAAATGCCCAGGACGGTTTTTTATCACGCTGATAACAATTACATTGTTTATTTACTTATATACAGTTATAAAACTGAGAAAAATAAAGAACTCATTGAATGAATAGATAGTTTCAATTGTCTCGTTTCCTGTCAATATTGAGCTACCTTAACCTTATCCAGACCAGGGGGGAAGTGCCAGCGCTGACTTTGAACGCTTTTAACTTTTTCAATATTCAACCAATCGCTGTCAAACTTTGCGAGCTTATCTAAAATTTATCTGGGAATTATTTGTTAGGATAGGTTGTTGTGTCAGGAACTTGACGTCACCATGGCAACGGCATTTTGACAGGCAATTATTTTCACCTTTTTACGGTTTTTAAGCACACTTTTATTAATTTTGAGTACTTTGCAGTAATTTTGGGCGGTTTTCTGACGTTTTGGAAAAATTTCGAAATACAAGATGGCGGACCCAAGATGGCGGCTGTTTTCACATTATGATGTAATTGTCACGTGATGTGATGTCATCATCCCACGTGACGTATACCAAAAGATAGATTTACGGACATACTATATATCCTCTAAGTTTCACCAAGAGAGGATAATGGGACAGAGAGGTAGTCTCCTAGTCTAGGCCTTGGGATATGTCAAAGACAGAAAAGTTATATTTAGCCGCGTGCAAAACGGAAGTGTCTGTTTTCTTGGCTTCCGCACACGCCATTCATGATCAAGGCGTGAGAAATGTCATTAACAATAGCGGAAACGTTTCATTGATGAGAGCGAGTTGTGAAAAAAATTTTCGCAGGAAATATTAGGAATAAGAGATAGATTCTACAATTTTTTTCAAATCAAATGGCTCGCGAAGAATAAAGTCAAAACCATATATATTAAACCTGCATAAACAGGCGAAACAGATAACAGATAACAGACCCCAGTACGACTAGAGATACTCTTACATTTCATTCATGCGGTGCCAGACCATACGTGCGAACAGGGGAATAAAAAACCTCCGTTATTTCGAGCTCAAGCGACAAAACGCCCGATCGAATACGGCACAGCGTCTCTTTGAAACAAATATATATCTTTTGCGACATTCTCTGACGAATCAGACGAAACCGGAAAAACACAGATACCGGTAGATACATCACACCTTCAAGCAAAGTTAATTAAACAGCCGGGTTCGGCGCCACAAAATAAAATAAAATTACACTTTCAAAGAAAGTTTCCGACAAAGTCCTTCCAGGGCGAACATTTTGAGAGATTAAAACATATCTTGCAAAATGATATCAGCCAAATCAAACCGCACGGGCAAAATCATTTAGCAAATGAGAGAGGTGTTAATGTCTACAAACTGCAGGAAAGCATGCAGACTTGTGTGACCTCCAGTCTACACTTTTGGAGTGCCATAAACGTCTATTTGACCTAAAACGCTTCCCAATAATAATTATAGTATGCAGAAGGAGAAGGCCTTTTTCGAAAGCCTCCTATCCTATGTTGTCGCATTAAAAAAGCAAATCGCTTAAAGACACGCTTCTTAGAGCGATACTTATAAGACTGAGACACAGCGGTTAAAAAATCAGGTCGCAAATAGTAATAATAAACAGTAGGAGTCCGTGTAGGCAAGAGAAAATAATATTTTCTCTTGGTGTAGGCCTGTCACGATTTTTTTTAGCATCTACAGAAGACGCTTACTTTGGAAAGCTTCCGATACAATCTATCGTTGACATTAATATCGTTGCCGAACTCTAAACGCCTGTAAAATGCCCACTAAAAATGACATGCTGAATGTTAATTAGCCGATAAAACAAATGTCACGCTGGCCCGATTTATTGACTTTACTAGAACCGGAACTACGCTTTTGTGGGCGTCCGCATATCTAAAAATAACTTTTCTGTCTTTGACATATCCCGGCCAACGCCCTCTAAGTCCCTCTCTGTCTCATTATCCTCTCTTGGTTTCACTGTGATTGCTTAAATATTCTGGAAGTTACGGAGGGGGAAGGGCCCCCCCCCGGTCTGCAAAGATCCAAAAAAAGCCTGGTCTGAATAGGGTTAAGTAATTATGTCCAGTGTGCCCTTGCCATGAATAGTTTGGTGAGCGCAAATCCCGACAGCTATCCTTTTGCATTTCTAGCTGGATTTGAAAGCTGTCTTCGCATATTCAACTGGAGCTACATCAACAATAGCCTCCATTTGGCGCGCAAATATGCAAGGATATTTGACACCATACAGTATCTGTCCCGAGAATCGAACAGTGACCTTCGAAGAACAGATAATGTCCGAGAACAAATATCCGTGCATATTTTTGAAGCCAAATGGAGGCTGTTGTGTTTATAATCCTTCAAATATGTTTACACAAGTCCGTTCATTTTAGGAGACCTATAAACAGTAAAAATGTGACATTTGCCAAATTACTTTTCTCTCGGAACGGAGCTTTGAGTTATAGCAACTTATCCAGTTCTGGTTATTAGCCGAACTGGTTTACGTAAGTGATGCCACGACACTTGGCCCTGCACAAGTGTGAAGTTCCTCCAAACTCTAAACTACTGAGAATATTTTCAGTAAAATACCTCAGAGTTCAGTGTTTAATTACAACAAGGTTTTTAGGGTTGACCTAACACGCCGCCCCTACTCGAATGTGGATGATTAAGTAAATAAAGTGAACTCATTATTGAAGTTTTTCAACAAATTAAACAGTTCAATGTTTTCATCAATTAAAAGAAGCTATTCCTTGAAATAAAATACCATTTTGATAAAAACACGAGAGCCTGGGTCACAGAAGGATGCTACTAAAAGTGGTAACGGGGAGCGGGGAACCGGGAACGACCGGGAACCGGGAACCGGAGTCTGGGAACGAGTGTACAGCGGTAATCCGTAAGAGAATTCAAAATGGCGGACGAAAACACAGAAAAAGGGACTGGGAACTAGTGTTCGAATTCGATTGTCGGAGCAAATCGACTTTTCGTGTGCTTTTGTTCGCTATAAAGGACTCACGAAGGTGCTGTTTAGGCGGAATTTTGGGACGAGTTGCAAGGTAGGTGAAGAATCATTAATATTTTCCTGGAGTTGTAAGTTTCATCGTGTGCAATCTGGGCAAGGTAGACAACCTGGATTTTTGGTAGACTTTTTTTTAAAGTTCGATGATCATGACGCAGCAATACTACACGTACCAAATCAACTGTTCCACGAACAACCAAAATTTCTTTATAGGCAGTCAGTTCTTTTCTTTTCCTGGGCACGTGACGCACTGAGTATAAATTGCGCCGACGAAATGCCGAAGGCTGAAGACTAACATTACGAAATTAATCGAATGTGGAATTTTCCATTCTGGTGGATTAACCGAACTTCCATCCGCCGTGCATCTAAAATGCATGCTGATATCAGCTAGCAGCTGTTATTAAGCAACAATAATTATGAAAATTGCAGGAAATTTGTTTGAGTATTTATTTCATGATAAAGGAAATAGAGAACTTCTGTCACAAGGTTGTAAACCTCATGTCAGCAGGACATGCAACTGTGTATAAGAAATTATTGAGACAGTTTGGCAATTTATACTATGGCAAGTGCAATTGTGAACGACATTGAATCTTAAAGAATGCTTAGTTAACACAAAGTTCAAGCACAATTCCTCACTTGGAAATCACCAATTTGCTTGTTGAAATACTTTCACAATGTCAATTTTTACCTTGTGGCCAGTAGTAGAAAAGACAAACTCCAAATGAGTCCATGCATTAATTTCTGAAAATTTCTAACACCCCTCCCCAAACCACCAGTCGCTAATGCTATAATTGATTATGGAAACCAAGGTAAGCTCAGGCTTGATGTGCCACTGGGCTCAGACTGTGATTCTGTAACCCCTATTGCAATCACGATACACATGTACGTCTCACAACAGATTGTGTCTTTTGCGTGCTTCATCATTGGTTTTCAAACATGGCATAGTATCTTGGACTTTGCATGAAGATTTGTTCCATTTATGAAAAGAAAATAACTATTTGGTGATGGCTGTTCACCAGTTTATTGTATGCTGTTATATTTCAGCACACTGATCATAGCTGTATTTCATTTTTGCAGATCTGGCAGTTGACTAAAGGACAGACAACAAATTAAGACTAGTGTTTACCTACTGTAAAATTAAAATAAATTGAAAATTCTTTTCTTCCCATTCTATCTGCTGATCATTTTGTGTTTTGTACAAGTGACTGGGGGATGTTCTTTCCAGCCCACACCTCTTTACAGCCTCCTGCAAAGCTCAGTGTGTTGCATTACGGTATATTTCTGTGTCATAGTTTGTTTTGGTGAATCTGTAAATGAATTCCAAATACTATGTGATTTGTACAAATTATCAGTAGGACAGTACAACACATCATTTGTAAGCAGTTTGTTATTTATGGCATGCAACCAGTTTTATTTTTTTCGCAATGATATGAATTCAGAATGAATGCATGCAGTTGGGGGAATGACATATACAGAAAATTAATATTCACAACATTACAAGGTTGTCTTTTATTTCAATGTCCATCCTAACACTCGGTGGATGTTGCAAAAAGGTAAATCAGTGTAATTATACACCCCTGGAGAACTACAATTATAATTTACAGTACAGCATTAATAGCACATGTTAAATTTAAATTTTTTCTTTTATGCAATACCATGTGTGCGAAGAAAAAGTGATTTTCAGGGACAATGATACAATGTACACTGTATTATACTGAATAGCATTTTGGAAATGCTACAAATATTCAGTGTTGCCTACAAAAATTGTTTGGTTCAAAAGCAAAATAAAAGTCATCATTCATATTACTATCTAACAACCTACAAATGCCAGAAAAAAGAATTGTTATTAAGTCAAGAGATAGATGTACTTGGGAACTTTGTTAACGAGAGTGGGACAATACATAAATATGACTAGCAAGCAACAATTTACGAACGTATGATCGATCGGATAACAAGCCAAGCCAATATATATCTGCTAATGTTACGCAACACATAGGTTCCATCCTGTCAAATGAACCAATCCCGCAACTGTAGTGGAAAATACAGCATATTACGACTTACCCTACTATTCGACTGCATTTCAATAAAACATAATTTGATTTTCGAAATGAGGTATTTCGAAGCTATTGATCAGCGTGCAAGCTCCTTGCTCCCACAGCCGTCCTTTGCGTTGCGTTGTGTGTAAATGTGGATTCGAAAACTGGCCTTGTTGAAAGATTCCTTCTAGAAAGAAATAAACATTCGAATTCTTCGATCGGTGAACCAAAAGGCGGCTTCGGACCTTCCCATTGGCTGAAAGGCCTGATGGCCCTGTCCTAATATATTGGGATAATCTGGACTGGTTACACTAAGCATTTACCTTCATCGGTAAGCTAAATTTTACTCCGTTTCTGTGTTTTTCGTCCGCCATTTTGAACTCTTATACGGATTACCGCTGTACACTCGTTCCCGGTTCCCGGTTCCAGGTCGTTCCTGGTTCTCCGTTACCACTTTTAGTAGCATCCGTCACAGAA
>NW_027557179.1:0-6380 GCF_052425735.1 Oculina patagonica
TTATAACAAGACATTTTATAACAATATAGGAAAAAGGATAAGCTATGCGCGATCAAGAGCTCTGCATGGCGTCGCACTCGTTTGCTGAGGGCTACTTAATGAAACACAGAGTCTTTGGTTGGAGTAAATTTGGCCACCCAAGGTGACGAAGTTTATTTTCAAGATCTGCCGATATACACTTAACAAATATCTACTCAGCAAAGGTGGGGGGAAAACCGCCACCTACTAAAATTGTAAATAAAACACTAAAGCACAAAATATATAGGTAAACTACGGCAGTAATCCACAGGCAGGCGAAAGGGGAGGAGGTGGAAAATTAAAAATTCACTGACAGCGAAGCGATGTGACCAGTGAGATGGTGCGCATCTAAAAGGGGCGAGTGCAATGTAGAGCACACTTAAGAACTGTGACATCCCGAGGTCGGTTGATCGTGATTGGTTGGAAACTCAATAGTCATTTTTACGTCAAACGCCTTAGCCTGGGGGCGACTGCCTTCAAGGATGCCTTGTCATAAAATCCCATTATGATCTTGTCATAATGGTTTCTTTTTATAACAAGACATTTTATAACAATATAGGAAAAAGGATAAGCTATGCGCGATCAAGAGCTCTGCATGGCGTCGCACTCGTTTGCTGAGGGCTACTTAATGAAACACAGAGTCTTTGGTTGGAGTAAATTTGGCCACCCAAGGTGACGAAGTTTATTTTCAAGATCTGCCGATATACACTTAACAAATATCTACTCAGCAAAGGTGGGGGGAAAACCGCCATAGAGCCACAGAAATGTGGCACCCCCACCAAGACAGCGCAGAGCTCGACCGAAATTTGATCGGAAAGTTGCAGCCCTTGCGTGACCAACTTAACAGACCAAATGGAAAATATATATTATATAAAAGGTAATTGCAAATGCTGAATGGTAATTATATGTGAAAGCACATTGACTGTCGTACCTTCAAATCTAGCAAAGAAATGTAACTGTAATAAATTGCCGTGATCATGCATGCGGCGATGCAGCCCCTGTCTGACCATCGTCGCATACACGAACGGTATTTAAATGGCGTGAAATATTATGTGATACGGTAATACTGAAACCCAATGGTACGGTGCGGCCCCTGCCGACCCTTATCACGACTTACAGGCTTTGATATACACAAACAAGTGTAAACGACACCATAATAAGAAACAAGAACTGATTGAAACGTTCTACATTATAATATACCTAAAAAAGAAGCATGGCAGCCCGTGACTGACCCATGTTCAAAATGAGATACCTTAAAATATAGGGTTTCTAATGTAAACTCGGAAATGTATGGCAGACCGTTGCTGACCCATACAAAACAGAGACTAAAATAGGCAGTTGAAACGCTATGCAGGGCAGCCGTGACTGACCCCTGCTAAATTTAGATAGCTTGTAGAGTAGAATTTCTTATATAAAGTTTAAAGGCATCAGATTTCCATCGACCAAGAGCTCGGATCTGTGCGTCGGAGAAACCTTTGTCTGCCGCGAGGCAGGCCGCTCCTATGCGAAAGCTGTGACTTTTATAGCGTTGTGGGTCCAAACCGCAGAAGTTTAAACAGCGCCTAAGTTCTGTATTGAATTGGGTAACCAGAATGGGACTATTGTCGAGATGACAAAAAAGGGGACCGGGCTTATCACCTCGCATTTCACAGTACTGTAGCAATGACTTTACCGGACAGAATTGTAAAGTGTTGTCGCCCGTGATAATGATATCAACAGGGCGGTTGTTTATATTGTGTTTAAAGTGAGTAATGGTTATCTTAATCGAGTGGATCTTTCCGGCGGATTTTAGGAGCCGCAGGTTATCGTATTGGATGACCGCATTGGAACGCGCGCTCTTGGCCGCTAGTTCACTGATGCGAAAGAAACCGTAGAAGGCTGTCAGAAACATAGCAGAAAAAAGAACACGCTGGGCTGCCGATGAGTTGGTGCGTTGAAGAGAGTTTACGAGGTCATGTAGTATGGGTTTTGATATCGGTAACCTAACATCACTAGATTTCCGACGACTTAGCGAGGTTAATAGTTTTTGGATTAGAAATGCCTTTGTGGGATCACGCAAACCTTTCATCTTATGGACATAGCCGATGGCCGATAGATAAGAAAGAATGGTCGCAGGCGACAATTTTTTACCGTCGAGAAAGGAAATGAAAAGCGCCAAAGAGGCGGTGGACAACGGCAAATGTACTGCGTCTGTCTTATAAAATGTTGCGTGAAATTCTCGAAATAGTGTCCACGCTCTACGATAAGATTGACACGGACCAGATGATAATACAGAGCTCAATAGACTCTCTAAGTTGGCAACCAACTCGTCGGCAAAAGGTTCTCGGGCACAATGGTCGGCAATTTGTCCGCCTGGGGTGAAAGTTCCTTGAAGCGTGCTATCTGAAATCGGGAAAGACAATCGGCCCGAGTGTTGTTAAGACCGGGTATGTGACGCGCACGAAATAAAATGTTATAACTAAGACAAGTCAAAACTAAGTCGCGAATCAATATCATCACTAATTTGTGTTTGGATGTTTGTTGATTGATGATACTAACCAGCGCTGCGTTATCAGTAACAAACACGATACAGTGGTTGGCCATGTGGCGACCCCAAATACGCACTGCGACGGTAATCGGAAATAGTTCGAGAAAGGTGATATTCAAAGATCGCCACGTATCAGGAAAATAGCCATAGAACCATTTATGGTTTAAAATAGCGCCATAGCCCTTGGATCCGGCCGCATCTGTAAACAACTCAAGGGAAGGAGAGGTGTTCCAAATATCGGACAAGAAAAACGACCGGCCATTAAAGTCGGTTAGGAATTTTAGCCAGACCTCCATATCGTGTTTGGTTTCTTTACCAAGCCTAATGCGATGATGTGGGCGACGCACCCCAACAGTGAGATCAATCAAGCGGCGAAGAAAAGCACGTCCCGGGACTATGACGGAACATGTAAAATTTAATAGGCCTATTAGGGACTGTAATTCTCGCAGAGTGACTTTACGACGTTTTCTGAAGCTTTCAAGCAGTAAGCGGCATTTTTGAAGCTTATCTTCCGGCAAACGAGCTTCTTCTTTTATTGAATCGAGTGTTATTCCCGCAAACTGGATGACTTGAGATGGGCCAAAAGTCTTTTCGTGAGCAATCGGCACGCCAATGTAATCACACATGCGAAGAAAATTGCATAAATCATTTTGACATTTATCTTTGGTACTTGCGATAAATAGAAAATCGTCAAGTATGTGTAACACACTCGAAGCGCCAAATCGGTAGACCGAAATCCATTCCAAGCAAGAACTGAAAGCTTCAAAAATTGCACACGAGGAAGACAGTCCCATAGGAAGACAAACGTCAAAATAAAATTGATTATCCCATTTCATGCCAAGTAAAGGGAAATCGGACGGGTGAATTGGAATGATCCTAAAAGCAGATTTTATATCTGTTTTGGCCATGAAGCAACCAGCCCCTAACCTCTTTATAGCTGTAATTGCATCAGAAATTGACGCATAGCGAACCGAAGAATTCGCGTCGGGAATGTGATCGTTTACTGATGTACCAGGCGGGTAAGATAAATGTTGAATCATACGAAATTCCGAAGGGGCTTTTTTGGGGACAATGCCTAAAGGGGAACAGACCAGATTTTGAAATGGAGGGCAAGAAAAAGGACCAATGATTCTCCCGGCCTCGCATTCTTTAGTCAATTTGTTGAGCACTATTTGAGGCTGTTCTAAAGCGCTTTTAAGATTAGGTGATTGCAAAGCGTGCCTTTCCCCGACAAAACCGACTTGAAAACCAAAAGTAAAGCCTTTAACCAAATAAAGGAGAAGTGAAGCGTCATAGCCGCTGAGAAGAAAATTAAGCCGATCCACCTTTACGGGTGTTACTGGCTTGTGGCGCGATATTAGAAATGTTGGCTTTAACGGGGCTTCCTTTTTGTTGACTGAGTGCACACTGTGTGGCAGGGTGTTTTGAGCCACATTTGAAACAAACATGCTCAAACCGACATCCGTTGCACACCTTTCCCGCGTGGAAACGCCAACAAGTGCCCTTGGGAAATGACTGAGAGCGGAAGCGCATTGGTCCTTTGTCAGAGGGAAATTGGGTTTTTGGACGAAAATTCGTTACAGCCTTGAGCCACAGTTCCCAGTGGATGGCATCCCAAGGATACTGTTCCGGGGCTGATTGCCTGATGAAACGAAATTGTTCGTCATAATACAGCCAATCGCCTGGTTTGGCGGCGATATCACGAACAATTTCGCAGTACTTCATGAGCTGGGGCGTGTCATTGGCCTTTTTCTCTGAGTAAATAGCCACAAATATGTTAAAAGCGGAAAGCCACTGCTGTATAGTGTGAACTTTTTTAACTGATTGACTCGGTTCGAGGGTCAATTGAGGGCGGGTTGACTCACCATCCGAAGAGGCGAGGGTAAAAGAAAATTTTTGATTATTTGGTGAAAAGGAGAGTAAAGCCCCGAAATCAATATACTCATGGGACCAGATTTTGGCTTTGATTTTGGAGCTCACTCGACTGCTTAAAGGGACGGCTACACTAGAAAAAATTTGCTTGGGTGCCCGCGAGGCTAGCCCCGGCTCAGCTAACGTTAAGCCATTTGTCGTACTTGGTTGCGTACCTTGGGTTATCCCTGCCAAAGAGACGTTTACGACTTCGTCCACCACGGACTGCTCAGTTGCAGAAGCGGGTGGTGGTACTTTGTACGGTTTGTGTCTTTTCCCCAAGGACCTCAACCACGGCTAGCTTCACCGCCACGGAAATGGAAGCCGAAAGGGCTGTTAAATTTACTGCCATGTGGGGCTGTTCTTGCTGTTCTTCCTGCCCAACTTCGTGCCTCTTGCTTTTGTCCGGGCGGGTTTCTGCCATCTCCGACAAACGTGGACGTGCCCGTTTTGCATTACTTCGTGTTGGGTAGGGTCGCTTCTTAGGCGGCATGACTTAAAAAATGAAAATTATGTAGATTAAAGGAAAAGCCGAAGGCTGATTGCCACAGGTTTCCGTTAAGATAAGATAGTAAAAAGGTACCTGACAGGAAACTGAGATTGTGGTTGTAGATTAAGGAAAAAATGTGTCATAGAGGAGCAGATTGAAAAGTTGAGCCTTCAGATAAATGATAAAAATGTGTTCGATGGCAGAGAGGCGAGCTCCCCGCATGAAAAGAAATTTCGAGCCACATATATATTGAATAGGACCCCAGTGTCTGGTTGCAGAATACTAAAGTGCATTGAGGACACACCCAAATCGGGCGGCCGAGTATGATTGCACACTCATAATATTCACCAGAACACTAAAGGAACATAAGGCCAACGCCAGCATTCAAACAATTCTGCATAAAACAGATATCAGTTATACAACTGAAAGGGTGCAGCCATAATAAAAACGCTTGCCCACAGATAAGGGGCAGCGAAACATTAAACTGAAAGGCTGTCACAGTAAAATATCAAAGGCATGGCGAGGCACGTACTAAAATGAGGGCTCGATGTTAAAATTCGTTAAAATTCATCAAACAGGAATGATAGGGAACAGGCTCAATGACTCCAAGAATGCTCCTCTAAGACTACGGTAATATTTTTTCTGGCCCAACGAATTTAGATGCACACCATCTCGCGCGTAAACGTTCTGAGTTGGGCGCCAAAAACCCCTATGGCCCCAGAAAAAAGCGTACGGTATGTCCTCCAAGACTACTCTGAGATACTTAGTCAGAAGCTTGGCTTTACGGTTGAACGTTGCCGCGCCCTGACGCATAATAGTCTGGCACACGAAAATGAGGTTAACATTGTACACATCATGCAATAGTCGTACAAAATCATCAATGTTAGAGCCAACGTGTGCGGGGTCAGATGCCGTTAAATCGTTTGAGCCTAACTGCAGAATTACGATATCTGGGCAGAAAGACTTAACGACATTTAAATCGTGTTGGATAGTTTTGGCAACCGTACGGCCACCAATCCCGTGCCATTTAATCGTAGCACGTCGAGAAAGCTGAAAGTCAGCGCTATATTTTCGGGAATGGCCCGATAGAAAATGGCTCAAACGGCGAATAAAAGAGTCCCCAAGAACTAAAACAGTGGCACGGCCATTATTAACTAGAAAATTAAAGTG
Source organism: Oculina patagonica (assembly GCF_052425735.1). Classification (NCBI taxonomy): domain Eukaryota; kingdom Metazoa; phylum Cnidaria; class Anthozoa; order Scleractinia; family Oculinidae; genus Oculina; species Oculina patagonica. Next base: position 6,117 of record NW_027557179.1, read on the forward strand.
AAAAGTGTACTTGCCTTAAAGAATTCACTGAAAAATTAAAAATTCACTGACAGCGAAGCGATGTGACCAGTGAGATGGTGCGCATCTAAAAGGGGCGAGTGCAATGTAGAGCACACTTAAGAACTGTGACATCCCGAGGTCGGTTGATCGTGATTGGTTGGAAACTCAATAGTCATTTTACGTCAAACGCCTTAGCCTGGGGGCGACTGCCTTCAAGGATGCCTTGTCATAAAATCCCAATATGACCTTGTCATAATGGTTTCT
>NW_027557180.1:0-6377 GCF_052425735.1 Oculina patagonica
GAGCGCGCTGCCCATATAACTGGTCAAAATGTTAACGAGATCTGTCATCCGTACATAACAGATATTTAACAATTATCCTGCGAAATCCCGCAGGATATCCCCTGATATTTAGCTGGACGGGGCCATAGACCGAGTTGGTTAAAATCAGACGATATTCTGCAAGATCGAGCAGGATAAATATTTTATTATTCAGCAAATGGTCAACGAAACACGTTGCGCAGATGGATAAACTGAAATTATGCCGCGCTTTACAAGACTTCGGACGAATTTTCGCGACTTACGTATATCGCAGGATATCTGTCATATAGGGATGACAGATATCAATAGCATTTTGACCATATAGGGCAGCGCGCGCATTTGTTGAATAATAACTTGCGATATACGTAGGTTGTGAAGATTCGTCCGAAATCTTGTAAAGCGCTGCATAATGACAATTTTTCTATCTGCTAAATGTGTTTCGTTGACAATTTATTGAATAATAAAACAATTATCCTGCTCAATCTTGCGGAATGTCGTCTGATTTTAGCCAAGTCGGCCTACGGCCTCGTCGGCTAATTGTCAGGCAATATTCCGCGCGATTCCGCAGGATAATTGTTAAATAATCACGAGACTTCGTCTCGGGGATTATTTAGTAAATAAACCCCTTCAGGCGGTTGGTATATTGGGGGATAACGCCCGAGGCTGAAAGATTGTCGAAAAATGAACAGTTGGCCGAGAAGCGAAGCTTCGAGGGTAACTGTGAAATTTTGAGGACAATCTTTCAGCCAAGGACATTATCCTCCAATACGCCAGCAAGCCCGAAAGGGGTTTATTTATTTTATAACCCTCCGATTAATTTCTACAATGCGCTTTATCGCCAGTAAATTTATAGGAAAAAACCTACGTAATAAACCCGACGTAACTGTGGTTGAAACAAATGTAAGTTGATTGTTTACGTGATTTTTTAACTCTGTGATTTCATGAAAAGTTAGAATTGAATAAGGAGACTTCATTCGTTTGTTTTGTGCTTGCCTACAAAATCGGGCGACGGATATCAAATCGGACAGGGTATATTCGCTGATACCCGTCGTCCGATTTTGTACCACGTGATGCGTTTTGTCCAATGAGCGCGCGCGAAAATTAATCAATGGGTTATAATCAACAATAATCACTTCGCCTTCGGCGAATAATTGTTAATTAGCCCGAGATAGCGAACCAATCAGATTGCTTGAAACACCAAGATCACTGTGTGTGTATAAATACTAAATAGATATGTATGTCCATCGTTGCCTATAATATCCTAGCATCTTCTGCAAGATTTTAACTATTTGAGCATTATATTTACTACTAGGAATAGCTGACGCTAGGTTGCCCCCGACGTTTCGACGATGTTTATCGGTTTTTCTTTGCTGTTCATCCTTTTCTACAATTCAGACATTTGATTGGAAATTAATTTTTTTATTTTGGATGATAATTAATTATGATACGGTAAATCATTTAATTACAAGAACGCAACAACATCTTGACATCATTTTGTCATGTTTTGCTGTGGTGGGGGATCTCAGCTAGACTCAAGCTAGATTTTAGAAAAAGTCCGTCGTCTTTATTAATTTAACACGCCGGGACGGTCGACCTATCGCGTGGCTCGTTTTCGCGACTTCGTCGCTTTGAATGGGCCGCTTTGCGGGCTCGAATCGAACTCACTTCACTGTGGTAAAGTCTTGAGCTCAGCGAGGATAAACTTTAGAAACAGCAAAACTTTTTAAAATTACCATTTGAGCCGGTCCAATTGTTTTATAAATATATGGGCTGAGTGCCCGAGCATGAAGAATGACATGAGAATGATCAATCTTTAGAAAAGGATGTCGAAAGAATTTCTTACCTCTGTCAAAGCTAACGCCTGCCGCGAGTTTTAAATAATCACAATGCATCTCGAGATCTCTTTTGAATTTCTTTTCTTGATGCCGCATATCATCATGTAAAATTAAAATTTCGTCCGGAAGTGGACCGATCAAGACTTTTGAAGTTTTCTCCATTCAAGTAGTTTGTGCCTGGTAAATCACTGTCAGTTGGAAAAAGGCTTTCTTATCGTAAATCACGCTTCATGACAACGATCAACTTTTTAAAAGGAAAGGATACCGAAAGAATTTCTCACCTTTGACAATGAAAACGCTTGACTTTCTAAAAGTCGCTCGGTTCTGGTTTCCGGTTTCGCCTGCCGCGAGTCTTTTGTCAATTATCTCGAGATCTTTTTTTTTAATTTCTTGTAAATCTCGTCCGGAGATAGACTGATCAAGGCTTTTCTCCGTTCAAGTAGTTTGCGCTTGGTAAATCGCGGTTTTGACCTAAGGCTTGCTTATCGTAAATCGCAGACAAATTTGAAGATATGGCTTGATATGTTCGTACGTGTTCCTAGACATTTTTCTTGTTCGGCCACTCAGATGTAAAAAATGTGGATTTTCTTACTTCTCTGCGAGTTACTTAGTTAATTATCGCGACGTATTTTCAACAATTGCATTGCTTTCGGCTTTTAGACATTGTGAAATGAATAGGCCTCGAATAAAACCTTAAATTATCTTTTTCAAAATTCTGCCCAACTGCAATCAACCTCTACAAGCTTCGTTTGTTTACTTGTTATCATCATCGTCGTCACCCAGTCATCATTTACTTGCGTCATCATTGACCAATCACCGTACAGGCAATTTTATCACACCTCCCGATACCCACTTGCGGGCATTCAACCTTGTCGGCATTGCACAACTCCCGATACCATTTGCGCGCTCACTTTGGTCAAATCGAGAATTTTCCTGGTATATACTATATATATACTCTATATTCGCGCGGATTACAATGATGCCTCCTCGGGTTTTGGCCTCTGGGCCAAAACCCTGGGGGCAATTACAGTGAAACGAACTCAACCGGGGCCACCCAACGTTTTTTAGCCAATCACAAGACAAGTTTTAAACAAAAGAATTGGAGTTCCTTGGTCAGGCAACCAATCACAGTGAAGGGCAATTTTAACTCTTCGCTTGACTGAATACGATGCGAAGGCACGCTAAAGTGTTGTTTTTACGGCAAAAATATAATTTTCTTCATTTCGTTTACGGTTAAGGCGAAAGTCTGCCGGTAATTTAGAACACTGGACGGAATCAACGTAAATAAGTTTACCGAATGACGCCCGGGAATTTTGAAGACTGAACGGACTCAACGAAAATAGCACGGCCTGCGCCTGGAATGAAGACAAAACGGACTCGACACAAATTTATTTACCGGCTGAAACTGTGAAGACGAAACGGCTTTTCCTCAAACCAGTATATATATTTGCCGAAGCGAATCAACACCGGTCCACAAAGAGATAAACTCAGTGTATTACATCAGTGATATATATACAGTGATATAGTGATAAAAAGAACATTGTACCTAATGAACAAATTACAGCAGCGAACATTTCAAACCATAAATATTCATCGCCGGATAAAACTCAACAAAACGTGCAGAAACGTGACAGGTTCACGCATACTTGTTAGCGGCTGTAATTTGGTAAATTTATTTTTTACGTTGAGCCCGTTTCGTGTTCAAAAATGTCGGCCGCAAATTCGAGGAAAACTGACATAAGCTTTCGTCTTTGACATTCCCGGCCGTGTTTTGGAAAATGCGTGTCATATTGTAAGTTTTATAGCCGATCATGCTTCGGTAAATTATATATTTACGTTGCGTCCGTTCAGTCTTCAAAACTCCCGGCCGTAATATTCGATAAATTATCCAAGCTTTCGTCTTCGACATGCCAAGCTGTCTTTCGGAAAATATTGAGCTGGCCGTGAATCGGCCGGTAAATTTATTTCGCTACGTTCATCACTTCGTTCAGTCCGTTCGAAGTCTTCAAAATTTCTCGCCGTAATTCGGTGATACGCTGAATCCTTTCAGTCTTCAAAAATATTCGCGGCCGTAATTCGGTGAACGTATTTACGTTGATTCCGTCCAGTGTTCCAAATTAGTGGCAGACTTTCGCCTTAACCTTAAACGAAATGAACAAAATTATATTTTTGCCGTAAAAACAACACTTTAGCGTGCCTTCGCATCGTATTCAGTCAAGCGAAGAGTTAAAATTGCCCTTCACTGTGATTGGTCCCCTGACCAAGGAACTCCAATTCTTTTGTTTTAAACTCGTCTTGTGATTGGCTAAAAAACGTTGGGTGGCCCCGGTTGAGTTCGTTTCACAGTAATTATTATTATTATTATTATTATTATTATTACAAATTGGACGATCAAATTAGTTACTAAGATTAAAGATTAAATTAGTTTTTGAGATTTTTGAGTAAGGCCGAAGGCTCATTACATTCAAGGTTTTTCACACAGTATTTTCATCGATAAGATTTACAATGACTTGGTTAAGCTAATAAATATTAACAGGAGCAGGAATTTTGAAAAAGGTGTCAATTTTTTGACAACATTTTCCAATAATTATTTCATAAAAGCAACACACCATATTTTCTCTGTGTTAACTGACGCAATAAACTCAGTTAGGATATCGTAAGTACACTCGAAAAGCTTTTCTCGTGTTCTCCCAACATCCCGCATGGCTTTATTGCGCTAATAGGTAGTGTGGCCTGTTACTGGCCGGTACTTCACATTTCACCGTGAATATGACTAAACGATTTCCATTATATATTTCTATTCGTATTTAGTTGATTTTTTTTGCTGGACAGGTCCATCTCCTCGCCTAAGTGTATAAGGAGGTCCTGGTGAGGTGTTAGCAACAGCAAGTTTGGTGGCCTCCAGTCAGGGTTTGGTGTGTTTAAGTAGCTACAGTGTCAGTGACACCACTTACTTGCACGAAGGATGGTCTTCCACTTCAAAATAGTGAAAAGAAATATTCATGGCCATGCCATCAGGAATAGGAACCTTATAAACACAGTCCATATAGTTCGGGTAGCTGTTTGGATATCCAGGACTTTTCAATGTGTTGTTTAGCAAAACACCGCACTCTATCAAAAGAAAATCGGCAATTTCGAATTAAGACAAAAAAATTTAAATAGGACTGTATAAATGGTACCTTTGAGATAACCTAAACTTAATTTTGACTCTGTTTTACCTTGGTGCCGTTTAATCCAAAGAACTATGTACCTACCATAGTATGTACTTACCATAGAGAATTTTTATTCTCTGATTAAAATCACTGATTAAAATCAGTGTATATCAGCTGAGGTTTTCCAAAGTTGTTCGGAAGATTTCCGAAGCCGATATGAAGACTATTGTACGTTTCCAAAGTTGACTAGAAGTATTCCGAAGATTTCCAGAGATTTCCAAGTTGATCCAAAGCCAACGGACATTTTCGAAGTTGAAGGGAGGACTTATTATATTTAGTTGACCCGAAATTTTCGAAGTAACCCGGCTAAAGTATTCCGAAGACGTAACGAGGATTTCCAAACTGTAGCGTTCCAAGTGGTCATGATTCAATACCTGAATCACACTCCCCATAATTTTGGTGAATATACTATAAATAAAAAATCACACGACTTTCCGTTTTTATCTCCCACTTCAAACCGACACTCGTTCTAATTGCAGGTTGTGCGATTTCTTATCCGAATTTTTAAGACTGTTTTATTCTGCAAAGGGACAAACGTGTAACGAGCCAAAGGATTGAGTTATAATAACTGTTTTTTGTTTTAATTTTAAAACGCAATTGAACATAGAAAGAAAAATAGCGCTGAAATAAAGTAATATTAATTCTATTCTTCTTGTACTTCTTCTTAGTATTGTTATTATTATTATTATTATTATTATTATTATTATTATTATCATAGTTATGACATGCCCTTCTATTGGAAAAGCAAATACAGTCGATACCTGCGAATTAAGGAAGAAATATAGGGCATTTTAGGTCAATTTGCCTCTCCAGTAAGTAAACGATATCAGTTACTTTCTGCCTTAAACAGGTTATTTGTAAGCAATAAACGAAACACGTTGCTTGTACATTACTCATTCCCTTATTCCTAGGAAAAACCAACAAACAAGTGTTCACCTTGTGTAGCTGAGCCACCATAACTGTCATTCCACAATAACATGGGCAGTAAGAACAGCAGCAACATGGCGAAGTAGTAGTCCACAACAATTAAAAGGGGGTTAATGTTTACTTTTTGAAACAAATTTCCTGTAGTAAGAGATAAACGATAAAAAAATATGGTCAACTTGTACTGATTACCTGACCGTTTGTTATCATTTCTTTCACCGGGGAGACAAGCCGACTTCAAACTAAAATTAAACTTTCCTTTTCAATTAGCGTTTTAGCTGAAGGATGTTGAAACGCCGTCTTTTCTTGATAAAAGGAACACACTAAAAAAATCAAATACACGCCTGTTCTACATGGTCGAATTTTAATTAAGCGCCCCGATGTTTAT
>NW_027557181.1:0-6353 GCF_052425735.1 Oculina patagonica
TGCTATATCCATTTTTTTCATGGTTCTACTGAAAGTTAACTTGTTCTGCCTTCTTTCAAATGAAACTGTTTCATTTCCAGCCTTTAGCATTGCTATTTGAATTATTGTCAAAGTTGTTAAAGTTCATCAGCTTTATGTCTTATAAAGTTGTTACTCAAAATAGCATTCTATTAATAAAGTGAAGCTTTTTTTCAGTCTAGCTTTCTCTGTTACATCTACTCCCAGGGGAAAGAAAGGGGCACTACATGTATTTGGAGGCGTGAGTGGGGTGTTGCCGCTGATTCCCTAAACCCTGACACTTGAAAACTGGTTTTTACTTTCTGGGTCAGGTAGCAGGTCTAATAAGGTCTCACATGAATGGCTCCCGACCTAGCATTCTCTGTAACACAAGGTGGATTTGTTATGGGGGTGTGAATTACTCCCAGGGGTAAGATAGGAAGCTACATGTTTTTGAAAGATTGGGTGGGTAGTGACACTGATTCCCTTAACCCTTGGACACTGTTTGGGTCAGTTAGCAGCTCTGGTGAGGTGTCGCATGAATGGCTGCCTGCCCCTCAGAGAGAAAAACAACAAACAACAGAAATAATGCCCCTAGCCCCCAAAACAATAGCAACTTCTATACTAGATGACCAGTAGCCTGAATTTTAGACCACTTCCTCTGGTCGCTTACTCCCGAGAAGTACAATGTAAGCAACCAGAGAAAGATGTCTGAAATTCAGGCTAGAGGACCAGTAGAATTGCAAACTTCTGAGAGCTGCTACACTACTGTTCATTTCTTCGCCATGTTTATGTCACCTTTTTGTTCCACTGTTGTAGTACTTACAGTTTTTAAAATTACATGAACATGACAACAACAATATTTATCATAATTTATTTTACCTCGCTGCCCAATATGATAAGTATGACCACAGCCAAGGGAGTGGAGGGGGACAGGGCGGTCTGAACCTCCCACCTCCCATACCTTTTACCCTCCCCCCTCCCCGATTTCTGCCTCTTCCATAGTGGTTCTCTCCCCTCTGTCCCATATCTATTACGAAATAGAACAAAATGTTGCAAAATTTTAATTGTTTTCTCCCGGTTCCCGCCACCTAAGGAATCCCACTTCCCGTACTCTGTTCTCCCACCTCCCGCCCCTTTTCTCCCATGGGAAGCCACCCCATTATAAGAGCAACCACGTTCCCATGGTCTCTCTCTCACCCCCCCCCCCCCCCCCAGAGAGAGACTCTGGGAACGAGGTTGTCAGACGGTAGTCTGAAATGGGAAATTGACTTTTCCACCAAATAATTCATCCCCTCTGTATTGCATTGCGCATCCTTGCTGCGCAGAATTTTACGCGTAAAAAGCGCGCGCACATAAACGGGGTTTTTTCCCAATGCGGCTTTGTCCGCGAAAAAAATAAATCGCCTCTTTCTCGTAAACGAGTATGGTACCTATCAATTTTTTTCTCATATTTTGGGCGTAGCGATCAAATTCTTTCTATAAAACGAAAACAGAACAATTCCTATGTTTGAAAAATAAATTATCACTGGAAATGTGTACCTCGCCAGTAGTACTCGCAAAGGAATTATAAGGAATTATGTGGTATATACAAGGTCTTCCTGCTCCTAAACGAATATGGGGACCCCACTTTTTATTTCAAAATTTAATTCCCTTTAAGGTAATCAACCAGTAGGCAAAGTTTCGTTAAAAAAATTATTTTCAGTTCTATTTCGGGGCAATGACCCCCAGGAAATTGTTCCTGTATAAGCATCCGTACGATATGCGGACCTACTTTCAATTGTCCCATAAGTGCTCGCGGTCGTAGTTTCGAGTACTCTTCATTAGGTGTCGCCACAAAGAAAAACATGGCGGCCTCCTCGAAAAAGAAAGAAAAGAAACCAGAGTTTTCTTTGGAAACTCTAACGAAATCCAAGCATGGAATAGCCTGTGTAGCCAATATTGACGTAAGAGGAAATGTGTCCATTTACGCGATCTTCAAAAGATCCATGAAAAACACCAAACCTGTGTTTGATTTCGCTACTATTTTGGGCTATGTTGGAGGCGAATTTCGAGACGGATTCTGTCAAGAGAATTTGAAGGAGGGCGAATCTGTCCGTTTCTTACAATCGTACATCTCTACGTTAGAAGGAAAAAGAATAGGAATGGCTTTCGTACCAGTGGAACAAGTCGCTGCGCTTCTTTTGCTTCCTTTGCACAAGAAGTCGATAAAGAAAGGTTTTGGTTTCCCCGATACCAACACGGCAAATGCCTTTGAATATTTTAAGCAAGTTGCACATTACTCCCGCTATGCAGCCCCTGAGGAGTTCTTCCGTGCAAAGCTAAGAAGCCTTTCCGGGCGTGATATTACAAAAGCTCGAGACGGAATCACGGGTGACTTGAAACTGTGGTCTATTGACGATATTGAGCTGGGGTTTCACAAGTGCCCCCTACCTCCCGACCCACCCAATTACCCATCTGGCTTCATGACTCACGAAGAGTTACCTGGCTTTTTACAGCAGGCTGGCTGGGTGATCCAAGCATATGAAGAGGCAGAGACTTGGAAGAAAACTGCAGCAGGCAAGCTTACTAGCCCAGACAACTATGAACGGTTCAGTGGAATGGCTAAAATGCAAGCATTGTGGTACATCTGGAAAGGGGATTTAGAAAAAGCTGCGGTGATGGTTCATTCCTGGCGCAGGCTTGAGGACGACTGGAAAAAGGGTAACCCTCTTGATGCCAAAAATCCAGCCATTGATGTGGTCTTAAATATTACACACAATGACCTTTCAAATGAAGGTTTATATGAGGGATATAGAAAGCCTGACGCCCGATTGATCCGTGGTATTCAATGTGACATCTGTTTGAGTAATGATGTGTATATCTTTGATCCAGACAACAGTTGGATTAGGCCACGTAATATGAGGACATGTGTCGATTATGACGGGAACGCTGAATTTGGTTCTGAGCAAGTGCAAAACAATATGGCAAAATTGCTTTTTGCCATTTTTAAGTTTGGCAGCAACCACGACTTTGAGACATCAGCAATGCATTGTTTCAAGGAAGCTCTTCATATATTTTTGGAGCATTCATTTAATAACCTCTACTGGAGAATCAAGCCAACAAAAGCCATGAAGGAGGCGGTAGAAGCTGAGGCCCTTCCAGGCTTTGTTAAAGCATTATCTAATAAAGCTAAAGCAGAGCTGGCTTTGTCCACATTTTCAGATTCATGTGCAATAGTTTTTAAGGTAGCCATCATGAAGCACTGCGCAAGTAAACTTGGAGAGGAGCAGATAAAGAATTTGTGTGATTTGTTTGGTGTGAGGCTTGGCCTACTTGCTAATGACGTCAATAAACTGAAAGACGAAGAATCAAATGAAAACTCGGTTGGTGCTGAATGCGCTAAAACAGTTGGCTTAGACCTTTTGTCAAAGACCTTGATACCCTCCGTTGCTAATGAATTCCAGAGCAAATGGACTCTGCTCCCTGAAGCGAAGAGACAAAAGATTTTGATGACTGATTCTAAGGCATTAGTCAAGACCTGCAAGGAGACCTTTGCAAAGGTCAACAAGATATATAGCCGTCAAAGGAAAAGGCTTGCAAACAAAGGTTCTGAAGATGATGCTTCCTCCTCCGATGACAGCTCTAAGGATAAGAAAAAGGCAAACAAGACGGAAGACCAATCAGAGTCTTCTGATGAGCCTAAACAAAATGGCGAGAGTGATGATGAGATTCCAGATGTTTGCTCTGATGATTCTTGTGCTTGTAAAGATCCCAAGAAGCTTTACAAGCACTTTGTTGCTATTTTGGCGAGCGAAAAGAACCCAGTGCCATTCTACAAGTGCGCTCCCACCGGTGACGTCATCATGAATGAAGAAATGTGTAAACAAAAGGAATGTGTGGACGAAGATTCGAGAAATGCTGGACGCATGGCTGCATTTGATTTCGACCATGTTAACACCACAATGAATTCAATTGAGAAAGAAAAGTTTTCTTCATGCCCGCGGCTGGCCTTACTGTGCAAAAAAGTTTGTCACAATATCTATCCCTTGATAATAATGAGCTTGTGCCAAGGATTTGTTGAGTTACAAAAGAAGGACAGTGCCAAGTTTGAGCTGCATACTTGCCCACCTTGTGGAAAGAAAGAGGCTAATCCAGGAGAATTCAAGAGGTGTGGTGGATGCAAAAGTGTTTACTACTGCGGCAGGAAGTGCCAGGTGCGGGATTGGAAAGCTGGACACAAACAAAAATGTGGCACTTCTTCAAAACAGGAAGCATAACTTTCACATTACAGATTGTATACATAACAGGACATTGATAAAAGGTAATGACTTTGCATCATAGTTAAAGTTAAATATTGAAGTATATAGGGTTATCACTAGAAGCTGTTAACCTTCAAAAATATTACTATGAAGTAGAATCCAGCATTTCTTGAACCTCCAGGGTATGAAAATCGGTTAGAGAAATCAGGAGTTTCGAGAAGCCAAGGGTACAAGAAATTAGGATTCTATTGTATTTAGAGAGGAAGCCACATCAGCTCTAGCTGGTCTTCATGCAGGTCCTCTAACCAGTTTGAATTGGAGGAAGGAAAATCGGAGAAACAGGAGACAAACCTTTAGAGCAATAACAAAAACCAAAAACAAACTCAACCCACATATGATGCCAGGTTTGAAAATCAAACCAGACCACATTGGTGGGAGGCGAATGCTCTCACCACTTACTGTCCTTGCTCCCTGGAAATTTACCTGATGACCTGTCAGAATGCTTTCTTTATTCTCTCCCCCTTTTTTTGCTTTGCATCCAGCCCTTCAATGATACTCTGTGTGGGTCTGCTTTCTTGTGGTATAAATACACCTTAATCGATGGTTTAACATATAATACACTCGGATATTTTGCGAGTTGCGTAGTATTTTTCCAAGCCCCGTAGGGAGCAATGAGCAAAATGTCCGCTCATATTATACCGGGGTATGTTTAACCATTGAATAAGGCATTTTTTATTCCACTAATTTTACACTTTGTTTGGGCCAGTATTCCGTAAGTTTGTCCGCCCGTATTTTTGCCCTGTTCTACTGTGTAATAACATGGCATATTTTGCGCGTTCTTTTGCCCTAATATGGTAAAATGGCGCAATAGTAGAATAATAATGTGGTGTAATGGTCAGTGCATTAGAATCCAGATTGAGCTTGAATGCAATATTTAACAATTATTCCACAAGCGTGCGTTGGATATGAGGTGGTAGATAGCCAACGAGACGCGTAGCACCAAGTTGGCTATAACAATCTCATATCCAACAAGCGCGAGTGGAATAATTGTTTTATTAAAAACACCCAAAGAATTGCATTATTTAAGCTCCCAAGTTGTTTTCGTTGATGTGTATCAGCTACCATATTTGTGGTCAATGGTATATGAGCTCATTTACCATTGTCTGTTAACCAATCAAAATGCAGAAATTACAATATACCATTGCTAGTTTTTCATAAACAATAGGATACAATAGTGTAACAACGAACTTTTGTCTTACTCTGATGAAGGTGAACAGTAATCACCAAAAATTTAGGTTGCAAAACAGATTGGCTTAGAAACAATTTCATTTATAAGTGTAACTTTATTTAGGCAAGGTATTTATAACTTTATTTACATGTAGACATGGAATGTTAGGATAAGCTTTGGCAGTGCAGGCATCAGTGGCCTGGGCACAGACCTTACCTTCTACCTTTTTGTGCAGTTACAAAGAAACAATTAGAGTTTACAAAAAGATTCTGTACATTGGCACAAGAAGATATGAAATTTCCCTTTGAGTGTCGAACTAATAATAATAATAGTTAAAACATATTTATACAGGATGACCATTTCAGTTATAAAAACTGCTATCAACATGGGTCATGTGTTAAATGACTGAGTTCAGCAAGTAAGGGAGATATCAAGTTGGAATTCTATATCAAAAAGCAACCGTGTTTGTTTTAGAAACGATACCTACTGTATAAAGAAACTGTAAATGATTTTTGTATAATTTCTAACTATTCCCTGAAGATTTTTGTAGTTAGGTAAAGAAATATTGTAGCATTTGTAGTTATTGTGTGATAACTATTGTAGAGTTAGTTTAATCACAATGGAACATAAATTCTGATTTATAGTTAAAAATTGTCATGCCATTTATTAAGTATATAAAGTAAATTAATAGTTGTTTTATAGGAAAACATTTTATCCTTGAAATCTCAAGGTGACCAAATTATATTAAAAGGTGTAACTCCTTGATCCACCTTTTAAGGATTTTGTCTGTTGATTCCACTATCAACTTGATTTAAACTCAATGAATTTAATGACGAAAATTCAGAAAAAACTAACGATTACAATCTATCATTCCCAATTGACAACGT
>NW_027557182.1:0-14642 GCF_052425735.1 Oculina patagonica
TTTTGATTAGATTTGTTTCTTTACTTTTTGAGAATCGTCTTTCGTGCAGTCTAAACCGTAACTTAATTAAATTAAACAAATGTCATCGATGCCGCCGTAAAACAAACAAAAACAAAAGTTTCATGTTATCGCATTTTCAAGGAAGACAAAAGTATTTTGTTACAAACGAACAAAAGTGTCGTGTTACGTTTGCAAAGATTAGCGTAAGGAACACCTGGGAAAGAATACAAGTAGCCTGTGAACAGTTTTTCCGAAAGTAAAATAAAGCAAATAAACACGAACATATATAAAATTAAACATCATACTTTCAATTGTTCCATATTGCATTCTGCACTTACCAAATCATCGAGATTTTCTTTATAGCTAAGGGGCTCGTCAGAAATTAGTTTACGGCCTTAAAGGTCAAATGCAACGAAATTGGAAACTTTTTCTTTTGTCCGCAAACCTGTCGTTTATGAAGGTACTAACGATAATAAACTCTCAGAAATGGTTTTTGTGCGAATTGTGGCGCTTAGGAGATGAAAATCCGACGATTTCCGAACACTTCACGAAAACGAACCAAAAATGGCCGCGCGTGGAATGGAATCGAATAGAGGTATTTGTGACGTCAGGTTTGGCGAGCAAGTGTGGGTTTGTTCGATGGATTTCCAGAGTTTATGGAACAGCCGTTAGTTGAAACCGATGAAGACTGTGTAGACTATGAAGACTGTGTAGACTATGTAGGTCATGATATTTAAATTAAAAAAAATGAGAAAGGAATAAATGAATCTCGTAAAAAAATGAAAACGAATTTGTGTCTGAACAATTAAAAAAAAGAAATTTTTTTGAGCTCTTGTCTGTTACCAGAATGTTGAAAACAAAATCAAACGTTGTATATTTCACTTGTATGTTGGTAAATACAAGCAAAAACAATATAGAATACCCCTCATCAGGACACAGGGAGCAGAGGGGACAAATTCAACCTTTGTAAAATATTAAAATTTTCCATCTTTTTCGTGGCGCTTGTCATACGTTATCCGATCTTTTTTGTTAAAGCGATGGTAAGGGACGGACTACAATCGACTCCCACTATTACAGGCACCTTCGAAACAACGATTTGGTGTCCGCAATAGAGGAAGTCCGTAGTAGCGGGAGTTATTTTCAGTTATTCTTATTCGCCGGGACTTAAACTCCTGTCCGTAATAACCCTTTGGACAACGAACGGAAATCCCCTGCGATTACGCAACAGACTATTGAAAGAGTTTCCCGCTAGCTTAACTGTCATATAAACAAAAAGATCGGATAACGTATGACAAGCGCACGAAATGAATGGAAAATTTTAATATCTTAATTACAAAGGTTGAATTTGGGTCCTCTGCTTCCTGTGCTCAGGACGGCCAAACGAAAGCCACTGCTGCTTAATAGATATTGCCGTTTTATTAACGAAAGGTACACGAGAGGGGCATCTTTTCTTTAAAAAATTCTATATAACAGGGTAAGGGGTTGGAACTCGGGGCGGAGCCTCCCCATACAAAACTTTTTCTAAGAAGCCCTCCCCGCCTCCCCCTCCTTGGCAGATCGATCTTTATAATGCATTTGTCCCTAAAACTTCTCTTAACGTTTGCTTTTCGTTCGGAACTGAATTAAAATTTTTCAAGGTCGAGAAATGGACGTGAAGGTAGGCAAACTAGTCTACTACGAGTCAGTATGTTCTTTTTCAGCTAGCTCTTTTAATTACGAAAACAATAATATCAGAATCGTCCGCACTCAGCTCCACGCACGTGGGGGACACTCCCATATATGGGCTATATAGATATGTGCCGCGTGGTTGGGTATAGTTTTTGCGGTTCTCGATCCTTAAATAGGATGCCCTTTTTGTCTCTTTTGAAATTGTGTTCCCGGTGTGATCCTTAAAATTAATGGTACCTAAATAGCCCAATTTCGATATTTTAAAATTCAGCCTAAAACAATAGACATCACTACGAGGCTCTGGGGAAGAAACCCCACAAAGTCTATAGTTTAGTCCCCGGAGCCTCGTCCTGAGGTCTATTGTGTTAGACTGACTTTTAATATATATTTAAATTGGGCTATTGCATCAGCTAAAATTGCAGTGCGTAATCGTCCAACTAAACGAAAAAGAAATGCTGTAAACTGAACTATCTTTTGTTGACCCCTTCATGCAATTTTTAGTTACAAGTTTTTCGAGATTCATCCAAACGCTGCCAAACTTTGCGAGTTTATCTGAAATTTATCTGAAAATAACTTGGAAGGATAGGTTGTTGTGTCAGGAAATTGACATCACCATGGCAACGGCATTTTGACAGGCATGTTTTTCCAAATTTAAAATTTTCGTGTTTCTATTAATGAAAAAATAACTTTAATGTAATTATTTTCACCTTTTTACTGTTTTTAAGCACAGTTTTATTGATTTGCAGTAATTTTGGGCGGTTTTCGGACGTTTTGGAAAAATTCGAAATCCAAGATGGCGGTTCCAAGATGGCGGCTGTTTTGACATTATGAGGTTATTGTCACGTGATGTGAAGTCATCATCCCACCTGACGTATACCAAAAGATAGATTTTAGGACATACTATATATCCTCTAAGTTTCATTGTGATTGCTTAAATATTCTGGAAGTTACGGAATCCGCCTCCCCGTTAGCTGTAAAACAGCCAAAAATTAAGCCGTAAGCGTAAAATTTGAAAAATTTTAACCGTTAGCCGTAAAGTATGTTTACTATAAAAAATAGGTCAGTAATTTTAAATGATACAAACTTGATCACTTCTTCGTCCCAAAATGGTCCTGAGACCTAAACTATTTATTCAATAATTGAAATTAATTTTTAACTTTTAAACACAACGGAAATAATTAATTTTTAACTTCTGTTAACCGTTAGCCGTAAAAGCCAAAATATTAGAGCACTGAAACTGTTAAGTCTGGTTTTCACTAGCGACGCAAGCACAAGCGCAAGCACAAGCGCAAGAACAAGCGCAAGCACAAGCGCAAGCACAAGCGCAAGCACAAGGCGCCCTTCAGGCGGCTGGTATATTGGAGGATAATGCCCGAGGCTGAAAGATTGTCGAAAAAAGGAACCGTTGGCCGAGAAGCGAAGCTTCGAGGGCAACTGTGAAATTTTGAGGACAACCTTTCAGCCAAAGGCATTATCCTCCAATATACCAGCAAGCCAGAAAGGGGTTTATTTATTTTATAACCCTCCGATTAATTTCTACAACGCGCTTTATCGCCAGTTAATTTAAAGGAAAAAACCTACGTAATAAACCTGGCATAACTGTGATTGAAACAAAAGTAAGTTCATTGATCTGTGATTTCATTAAAAGTTAGAATTAAATAAGGTGACTTTATTCGTTTGTTTTGTGCTTGGCTACAAAATCGGGCGACGGATATCAAATCGGACGGGGTATATTCGCTGATACCCGTCGTCCGATTTTGTACCACGTGATGCGTTTTGTCCAATGAGCGCGCGCAAAAAATAATGAGTGGGTTATAACAGCTGTTATTATTCAACACATGCGCGCGCTGCCCATATATGGTCAAAATGCTAACGATATCTGTCATTCGTACATAACAGATATCCTGCGGTATACGTAGGTTGCGAAGATTCGTCCGAAATCTTGTAAAGCGCTGCATAATTACCGTTTTTCTTTCTGCAAAATGTGTTTCGTTGACAATTTGTCGAATAATAAAACAAATATCCTGCTCAATCTTGCGGAATATCGTCTGATTTTAGCCAACTCGGCCTACGGCCTCGTCGGCTAAGTATCAGGCGATATTCCGCGCGATTTCGCAGGATAATTGTTAATTATGTCACCGTGAAAACGGCTTCGACGCAAGCAAAAGCACAACCGCGTTACATTTTGATGCTTGTGCTTGTGTTTGCCGCAAGCAAAAGTAAAAGGGTCTATGTTTTTTCCTTTTCGCGTGATTGTGCTTATGCTTGCGCTTGTGCTTGCGTCGCTAGTGAAAACCAGGCTTCAAAGAACATCTTTGACTGTGGACGGCTCAGATGGAAACGGATTGCAACTTGAAAAAGGTAGGCTAACGTTTTCAAGTTGTTTGCACGCGTCATCAAAAAATCGATACTTATAGCCGTAGGTTGATTTCTATCCGCAGGTAAAGTTAATATCTTAGTTGTGATGTTCAATGATGATGATTTTTTATGGGACTACGGTAAATGCATGCCACTAATTTACATTTTAAACTAATTATTGCATTAAGCAAATAAGGGTATTTCTACTCCTTCCTGGGTGGGATGCTATTCCATGGCATAGCTGCACCCAGTATTAATTCGCCGGTACCATTTGTATTCCTGAGTTGAGAGAGGCAATGTGATGCCCAAAAAGAGAACGCGCTCGACTGCGTAATAAAAGTTTTATGACCTGAAATGGTGCCGGTTTGATAATAAGACTGGCTGCGGTCACATCTAGACTGCTAACTATATAGTTAGCTATTTCGGTAATGTGACCGCTTCTCTGCGGTCACCCTAACTATAAACGCGTTCCAAACTAAAATGTGGCATTCCAATTTTGATAAATTTAGAGAGAATGACGTAAATACTCTGAAAATTACTCATTTTTACTAGTAAAATTTAAACCTAAGTCGGAAAATGTTTATTGTGCGTTGCAGAAACTCGAGTTTCTTTTGAAAAAAGTCAAAAACCAGCCTTAAATGATTTGTGCAATTTTCGCGGAAAAGCAAAATCACCACTTTATTTAAAGTAATATTTTCATCATTTGCCCTGAATCCAAATATTACGCTAAAATTAAGAAGAAAGACAACTGTGTTTGCTCGGAAGTACAAAATTCTTCCGAGTGGATTTCTTTATTACAATAGTAAGTCCTCACTAAAACTTTCAGAAATTCTGAAAACGATCAAGTCCTCACTAAATCTTTCAGAAATTCTGGAAACGAACAAGTCCTCATTAAAATTTTCAGAAATTCTGAAAACGATACAACTCACACTAAAATTTTCAGAAATTCTGAATACGATAAATCTCTCACTAAAACTTTCATAAATTCTGAATACGATAAAGCTCCATACTAAAACTTTCAGAAATTCTGAAAACTATAAAGTCCTTACTTACACTTTCAGAAATTCTGAATATGATAAAGCTCACACTAAAACTTTCAGAAATTCTGAAAACGATACAGCTCTCACTAAAACTTTCAGAAATTCTGAAAACGATACAGCTATCACTAAAACTTTCAGAAATTCTGAAAACGACACAGCTCCCACTAAAACTTTCAGAAATTCTGAATACGATAATGCTCACACTAAAACTCTCAGAAATTCTGAACACAATAAAGCCGTCCCTAAAACAGAACTTTTAGAAATTCTGAACACCCTTAAGCCCTCATTAAAAAAATATATTAATTCTAAGATAAATTTTGATGACCCTTAAGATCTCAATGTCCCTAATGACCCCAAAAAGAGTTCAAAAATTCTAATCTTTCTAATAATCTAAATCGAAAGTTCAAACATTCTGAGAAAATATTTTAAATTCAACCTTCTTTTGCTGTAAGGAGAATAAGATATCCTGATCTTTCAACAAAACCTACAAGCCTTGTCCCTTTTGACATAGTCCAACTTATTTATATTCTGTGCATAAGAACAGTATTTTAAAACAATGAGCTTGTGGCAGCTACATGTACATGTAATATACACAGTCATGCATGTCAAAGCATATTCAAAATAAACCTATACAATCATGTGCACATTTAAATTATTATCATTTATTGTAAGTTCACAAACCACTAAAATGAAGATGGCATGCTAATCCTCAGTTAACTGAAATCAAGACTATTAACAATACAAGTCTTGGGGAGGTCATCAACCCAGTGTCCATCTCTTTGGGTCATTCTGTAGACTTTACTTTACCTTTCCAATAACTCAGCTTCACTTCCTTACTCTTTCACAACAGAAAAGGTTTACAGCCACTGACTTTTCATCTTAATATTCTCCAGATGGACAATGACTGTTTCAATAGGATTTCATGTTGCTGTGGTGGCCTACATATCTAAACCTGAATTAAAGAGGCATGCTGTAGTTATTTGCATGTCACAAATAAAAAATAGTAGTAGCTACAAATGACTGGGTTTATTTAGATGTGAACTTAACCTTTTTTTTGTTCTAATTCATTTTCATAAATCAGAGCTAAAAAAAGCTTGAGACAGAAATACCATAAGTCATTTATTACACATGAATTCTATTTTGAGCGTGGATATACATTTATGCTCAGTAATAACAGAAAAGAAATAAAAATGAAAACTAAAACCATAAGCAAATCATCACTAAGAGCAAAAAACATTGAAAACCCTAGTGAAAATGCAAATACAAATGAAAATCGCTGAGCCATCTGAGTTTCCATACACAACAGTGTTGACTGAAGGCGCGTTTACACGATAGAGAAAATTGGGTATGGACCCGTCAAAAACTCGGTCCGGACCTGACCATTTTTGTAGAGAAACAGTCAAATCAAAACGGGGCCTATGGCCTATTGCCCCGTTTTGATTTGACTGTTCTCTACAAAAATCGTCAGGTCCGGACCAAGTCTTTGACGGGTCCGTACCCAATTTTCTCTATCCTGTAAACGCACCTGGAAATACATTTTTTTTTAATTTATTTAAAATTTAGCCTGTGTACAGCCATCTCGCTCTGCAAACAAAAAATCGTGGAACGGACATCTGTTTTATGGCGTTCTTAATTGTGTTCGGCTGTGGGCGATTTTCCCGGAATGTGTGGAAAATGATCTGATTGGCACTTACACAAAAACCATTCATAATTTATGTGGGTGATAGCTTGTGGCATTCCAAATTATTTTAGCCTACGTCGAGCATTCAATCTGTACAGCCTTTTGCCTCTCACTTGTTTGTGAAGGGCAAAATTAGACTTGCCACAAGTCGACCTCACGAGTTTTCACAGTAAATAAGCGAGCGAAGCGAGCCTTTTAGAGCGCAAAGCGGCTGTGCGAGTGACGCAGTCGCCATCGGTCGACTTGTCTCGCTTGAAGGGTTTCCAGCTCCGGTTGGAGCAGACACAAAAACATCTCTCCCAGAAGGATAAACTTCTATTGTTTTTCTCTGGTAGTCAAGCAAACTTGAATAACTGGTGGCCTTGAGAGCATCATCTATCCTTTCGAAATTGACCCAATGTTGAAGGTTTGACCGCAAGTCACATCTCACTGCGCTTAATCCCTTGTGATTGATTTTTCTGTCCTTAGGGCTGCTCTGATTGGCCTACGCTCAGCGACCCGTTTTTGGGTTGCTAAAAGTGACGCGATTCAAGTATGAAAAGTCATTTGTCCCAGCACGCCATAATAAACAAGACGAAGGACTTAAGTGAAAGTCTAGGGCAAAATATGCAGTACAATGTATCATTTAAAGCCAGGACAAGTTAGAAAGAGCAATAGTTTTGTGAAGACTGTGGTCTACATGTAGAACATTTCTGCACTCTAGTTTGAAACCCTTTGTAAGGGCCTATTTACATGGAGGTGGGGCACCCCAGGTAGTTGACATAACCCGCCTAGGTGGGGTAACCTGCCTGACCATATAAACTCTCATTTTTTCTTGATTGCGTTTACATAATAGGTGGGGTCGGTCCTCCTAGCCGGGGTCGTGTTTTGCAAGGTAAATGTTTCAACGTGAGGTAAACTGCCTACCCAGGGACGACTCATCACGTTAATCTGAAAGTGCGGTAAATGCAAACTACACAAGATATGGCTGCCTACGGCTTTATCTATGGCTGCAAACCCGGTGAGATTTTCCTATAGCTTTATCTGCCCAATGTGGAAAGGCAGTGCGAAAAGATGCTTGAAGAATTAAAAGTAAAAGTGAAGCATCAAGCTTAGGCCCGAGCGAGTCTCATGCTTCGACTATAAACAACAATGACTTCGACAACTGCTTCGACTTCTAATACTTTGCCTAGTCAAATAATCGGTCGAAAGCACAAGATGAGAGAAATCAACCGTAAATATAAAAGATTACAAAACAAAATGCGATTTCAATGGAATTTTTTTGAGGCCAACCTGGCTTGCTTTTTACGAAAATAATTATGTCATTGTATTGCCTTCGGTTTTCCCAAAAACGAATTCGGCTCTGAAGTTCAGTTATCGAGCCTATGAAACGACTAAAAGGAACGAGTGAAAATAATATACAAAGACATTTTGTCTTTTTACGTGCTAACCTCATGTAAATGTCATCCCGGGATCCTGAGGTGATAAGACTGCATGTAAATGCGAGCTAATTTTCAACCACGGCTGGGCCGGTTTCCTTTACCTACCCGGGGTCCCCCACCTCCATGCAAACAGGCCCTAAATGTGCCACATAGTCTTTCGTTAGTGCTGTTTGTTTTGGCTCATTTCGATTTGAAAATGTTTGGTTTGGAAGGACAAGCTCTTGAATTTATCCGTGAAGGCAAATGATTACTTGGATTTAATAATTGTGATACCGCGATGTATTGTATCTTTGTCTGGTTTGCCTGGCTTCGCCAAAATTTTTTGTAGCTTTACTTCGAGAACGAAATAGGTTGGTTTTAGAGATTTTTTGCTGTAAACATTTTGCTCCTTGGATTTTATGAATCTAGTGCTTTGTGTTCGAGCTCTATGATGTTTTATCTCCCTTGTTTGTTGTGTTATATTTGGAACCGCATGATTCAAATCCAGTCAACCAGACACACAGATTTATTTAAAATTTAAATTAATGACGATTTAAATTTATCGACGCCATAACACAGACTTTCCCTTCGCGATTTTTTGGAGCGGAGTGGGGGCAACTGTACACAGACTAAGAGTCTTTATAAAGAAACATTTACATGCACATGTAGCCATGGCATGTTCAGTACTGTCATCCAGCAAAAAAGGGCTTATGTTCAGGGGGAGGGGAGGAGCTTATAACCAGATATATATTTTTGTTTTCTGGTAGTTGGGCCAACATGTACATGTATAACCAGGGTGGCTTACTGTACATTAAAAACCCATGAGTAAGAACCTACTCCACGATAGCCTAAGCAGATTCTTATCTAAATGGCAATTAACACAAATATGGGCTATTCAGGTTCTAAATAGGTTATTGTTTTCTGAAAAAAAATTACATTGATGCATATAGAAATTTTAGTGGTATTCAGAAATTTGCATACCACATACCGGTACGGTATGTAAATACTGTATAAAGCTTTTATCATTCAGAATATGACATTGCAGTGTATATACAACGGTACATGCAAAGTAATGCTTTGTCCAAAATTAGTTCCAAAATGCATGTTTCCAAATTTGACGCTTAATAGGTTATTATAAAAATGGTGTCTAATTTGCAATTGTTAGCCTGACAGGCTGTTATACAGTGTATCTTAGGTTCTTATTCACAGGTTTTTTACTGTATAGCCAGAATTTTACAGTATGAGCTCATACCAAAGGCAGACAATCCTCTGTGTTTTAGGTCGTGTGACATGGACATCACTCATAGGCATCATTATTTGTAAACTTTTGTGATTTTATGAGATTTTTAATCCTTGCTAGCCATCACCGCCCCCAACAAAAGCACATAAGAGAAAGAGACAGTCTCTTTCTCTTACTTATGTTGGGGGCGGTGACAGCTAGCGAGGAATTAACGGCCTTAAAACCTCATAAAATCACAAAAGTTCACAAAACGATAAAAGGTAAGTGATATATATTTATCTGGCTTACAGCAGATCAACGTTTGTGATTGAAAGATGCAAAATTCAGTATTTTACGGAGCATTTCTTACAATGACTCAAGCCGAGATCGATCAAGTACAGTGAACGTGTGAGATCAAATAAATGTAGTTGGTACTGTGATGCTTTAATAATGCACGTTACGCGGCCTCAAATACAGAGGATTGTCTGCGTGCCTGTGCTCATACATGTACACTGCCTCTTACTCAATACAGCAATCTATATCTCTGAATCGGTGAATTCCAACATAGCTAATCGATATTAAAAAATCAATAAACTAGTTCAAGAGTTCAATTAATATAAAAGCTTGAATACACATAGACATCAACTGATAACATAACATTGCATGCATTATATCGATCTCTCCATCCTTTCGGTTGATACCTGTCGTTTCGTCAACAAGTACCGTGTAGTTTCGCAAAAGGGCAGTTTCAAAGAGCGTTAGGTAACACTAGGGCGATTTCAAAATATCTGGCAATTTCATATGTGCCGATAGCCTTGCCGAAAGCTAAAGGACAGTAAAGGAACGAGGAATTAGAGATTACAGGCACTTATAGGTTGGCGAAAAGACCAGTAACAAAAAATACATTTTCTACTCACCTATATGCATTGTGATTAAGAAGAGACTTCTATTCCTCATATTTTCGAAAACTTAAGCATGTACACTGAGCAATAGATACGTAATTCCTTCGCCATAATTGCAGAAATCTTTGCCATCCGTAACTTTGATCCGCCCCCTAAAAAACGGTCATTCTTGAGTCTGCAGTTGAATTCTCCAGCGGATTTCTCTGGCTTAACCAATCATGGTACTCTAATCCTCCCACGTGACTATTGAATTCGTTGAATCGTTTCGTTTTCGCCCGCTCGATTTGAATTATTCTGCTGATCGTTCAACACGGTTAGTTTACAAAACTGTAAAGCGTTTCTTATAGTATTAATCACGTTTAGGATAACAGATAATGCTTTATAAATCTTGTGTGAAATGGAAATAGTGAACAGAAGCTTGGGATTCTTGGAGCCGATCAAAGTCCTTGTGCTTTGAAGTGTCAGTAGAACACCGTGTCAGTCTTGGTCGTTTACAAACGTGTTATGGTAAGTAGAGCTTTTATATGTACATCTTCTCAAAACCAACCAGAACTTTAAGCTTAGGTTTAGTCTTTCACGTAACTGGCGGCAGAGGCAATCACTTCATTCACACAAACGACATTGCTCAAATATTCGACCATTGTATTATCCGCCATTTTGTCGCACAAATAGTCGGAACGATTGCAGAAATTTGAGAATACTGTACCCCACCACTTCATTTACATGCGTCGGAACGCTTTGAGAACGAGGTATAACTCAATAGGCACTTTTCCCGAGGAGCGATTGCAGAATAGGGAAGATATCTGTTTACAGACATTGTCTTTGTTTTTTAAATGTCCAACAAGTTGAACAAAAGAACTCTTTGTTTCGCTAGTCAATAGTTTTCTTGTTGGCACATAAATAACATTATTATACATTAGAATTACTTTGAAACATGTGATTGGTCGAGAGCAATCAGACAATATACAGTAGCATGAGTAACAGAGTTACCCGGCTAGAAGGGATGAAACATAGCCCACCTTTACATACAAAATTCACAGCCCTTCAGTTCTACCCCGCGTCACAGTGTTAGAAAACTTTGTATAACTCCAAATAATTGAAGAAAATTATGGTTTTTGAATTACAGTACATGTAGGATATTATCCCTACAAAAGTTTCGAATTTTGATTTAATAATAAGCTGTTGCCGAAAGAAATATTTACCAGCCTACAGATAAAAATAATTTGATGTAATTTCGGTTAAAGAGCACTGTTTTGGTCAAGAATTTATACATTTTATGCCGTAAACTTCAAAATTAATTTAATTTTAGAACACGTGCCAAGACTTATCCCCAGCAAGCCGTGATAGCCCAGGCATAATGGTTTACATGGCAAAAGGGTATCCCGCATAAAAGGGTGCCCTGGGCAAGCAGGCCGAGTGCCCCGGTAAGGCGTTGGGTGGGTTTCCTGTCTAGCATGTAAATGCTTCAATGGATTTTTTTACAGAAACTTATGAAAAGTTGGCTCGCCTACATGTATGGTAGCTCTTTTAGCTTGGCACGCGACTTCGATGCAAACAGGCCCTAATAATTCTTTAATACTACATGTTAATTACCTAAAGCTACATGTAAATGTGGAATTCATTTGCTTTTTATACTTTTTCAGGTTAAAGTAACACAAGAAAACACAGAAAAAGTACAAACAACAGTTTTATATGACTGCAGCAGTTTTGCATCTATTCAGAAAACAGCAAGGAGCTAAGTCTGATTTTAAACAACTATAAATTCATACATGTATGCCAATCAAAGGTATCAGTTTAGGCATGTTAGAATTGAACCTGGGGCATTTGTGACAGTGTTATTCTCGTAATATATGACTTGTAAAAAAAAACTTTCTAACAAGTCTGCATTTCAATATCTGTGAGTATGCCTAGAGTGTACAAAGCCTTCCTACAAAAATTCTGAGTTTGTCTCTAGTCAGTGATTCCATACTATTTTTACAAAGCACTTAGGGATTCTGGATCATTCCAAGATATGTAAAAACCTGCAAGTAAGAATCATAAAATTTAAAAACAGGTTCTTACTTTCTAAAGTTTATTAAAATGTTTGCTTTTGGGAAAAATAAGTTAAGGTAGGACAAGGCTTTACTGTACATGTATACAATGTCATGTTGTGAAATTATGATTAGTGCTTCATTTTTACAGAAACACTTGTCAGGTATGCAAATTTAATACACAAATAATAGGAGGAATATCACCCTTAAATTAATATTCTATAAGCAACAATGAAATTTAACCTACTAGAACCTAAATAGCTTAAATTTGTGTTCACTACCATTTATGTAAGAACCTATTTAGGCTAACCTGGAAAAACCTAGGTTCTTACTCACAGTTTTTTACTGTATTCCTAGGATTTTCTTTTTTGGTCGAGGAGCAGGGAATGGACTTTTAGAAATTCTAAGCCAGAGAGAACAATAGTAGATTGTGGAAGCTCAGCATGAAATTTTGAATTTGGAATCTGCCATTCACATTTCTTTCATGAAATTTGGCAATAAAATTCATGGTAACAAAAAGTGATCCCCCATTTGAATGAATATTTTCATACATGTTATACAGGTCATGTACAAACTGTAGATAAACAAACTCCATTTGATGTTAAAATATGCAGTGATATTTGTTTCTTGAAGCAAACAATCTTTTCTAAGTGAAGTTTGAAGAAAAATGTGCCCTCTTATGAAAGGCTGATGTCCAAAATTACAGTAATATCAGTGCATGTTGCAACTCGAAAAATGGTTTTATACCTATATTTGGTCAAGGAAACATTATTTATTAGGGATAGTCAGGGAGTTTTGTGAGCTAATGTCTGTTCATCTTTTGGGTTTATTTACCAGTACATTGTACATGCATTTTACAGTTTACATAGTAATATTATTACCTGTAGCTAGGACACTAGGTTACAATACATGCAATTCTCCAGCACTTAAACAGCCTGTTTGCAGGCTTCCTTGTAGAAATAAAATTATGTACATGTATAGGCCAAAAGGGTGAAGGAATAGAGCTGAGCATGGTCTCGGGGGAAATATTATTTGTCCTATACTGAAGAATTCTGGTTATAAGCCCCTTTGCCTGAAAGCTTCCTTGTTATAGACCCAACCTGGAACTTCCAGAAAGGAAAGAATAAATCCGGCTATAAGACTAAGGATACAAGCCCCCAGTGACAGTGCTGAACAGAGCTAAATGTTGCTTTATTTTCACTTTATGACTTCAAAACATAACTCATGAACTTTGTCGTGAATCATTTGAAATGTTACAAAAAACTATATTTTTTATTTCACCTAATCACCCAGAAACCATAAGCCTCGCAATTTGTAAGCCCACCCAAGACTCCTTACGAATTGAGTATGCCCAGGGCTTACAACCAGAATTTTACAGTACCTTATTAGGAAGCCTGTCCATAGACTACATGTACAATATAGGTGGCATTTTGTTTAAATGTGTGCAGCAAAAATAAAAACTTTTGAAATGTTATTTATGTGCCTATAGAAATCATTGCTTACAATGGGTTAATTGACTTCTACAAGCCTGTTCTTTTATTTGAAGGGTTGGGTTGAGGTGAATATTATTTATCTTTTTTTAAATTACAGAGTGTTTGTTCTATTGCATGTACATGTAGATCTCCTCCTGGCTTCAAAAAATTTAAATTTAATTTTGGGGGCATCAGAATTTTTGAAACTTTTTTGAGGTCCTCAAGGGTGTCAGAAATTCTGTAACAGAATGTATGAATTTTTTAGTGAGCTATTGAGGAGTGTTACAAATTCTGTAAGCTAAAGTTTTTTTTTCAGAATTTCTGAATTTTTTAGTGAGCTCTTCAGGAGTGTTAAAAATTCTGAAAGCTTAACATTTTTTCAGAAATTCTAAATTTTTCAGTGAGCTTTTGAGGAGTGTCAAACATTCTGAAAGTTTGTCTTTTTCAGAATTTCTGATTTTTTTGGTGAGGTCTTGAGGAGTCAAAAATTCAGAATTTCTGAATTTTTTAGTGAGGTCTTGAGGAGTCAAAAATTCAGAATTTCTGAATTTTTAGTGAGCTCTTGAGGAGAGTCAAACATTTTGAAGGCGTAAGTATTTTTCAGAATTTCTGAAAAATTTTAGTGAGCTCTTGAGGGGTGTCAACAATTCTCAAAAAGTTATTGAGGTCTTGAGAGGTACAAAAGGTAACGTGGCGATTTGTCGGAATAGGGAAAAAGTTAAGTCTTAAAACCCTGTACTTGACGGAATGAGAATTTTCCTCAATGCAATAAGGCTATATCGTTCGGAATAACAAATTATTTCAGCAGGTTATGGTAACTTTGAGCGGAATTTTTCTAAATTGGAACGCCACATTTTAGTTTGGAACGCGTT
>NW_027557183.1:0-6344 GCF_052425735.1 Oculina patagonica
AAAATATGCTACATCGAAAGAGAAGGACGCCTGTAAGAAGAACTGTCAACAGCCTTGCGAGCACACGGAGTACGAAACGTCTTTGTCAAACGCCGGTCTGCAAAGAGATGTTTTCATCAAGAAACTTAGTTCATCTCCGAACGTAACTGTTAATTTCCCAATTTACGAAACCCTTCATGAATATGTCATATTCTGAGAAGAAGGAGTACATAGAGTAAGTCAGTTAAAAAACCCCTGAAGGATTGGGAAGCTTGGTTAAAACGATAGTAAAGCGATGTGTCTTTTTATCGTGCTCAAGATTCGATTGTGTAGATGCATATTACCAGGCCTAACTAATCGATGATCAATGACATCAATTGGTAATCAATGAGTAATCGATGGGTAATCAGTTGATTAGTCATTGATTATTGGCGATGATCAATGAGTAATCGATGAGCAATCGAAGCCCAAAAATTGTGTGGCCTATCGATTACTCATCGATGACATCGATTACTCATTGATGTAATTGATTACCTATTGATGTTAGTGATTACTCATCGATGACCCATCGATTACTCATCAGCTATCATACTGCAAACAAAAGACACATTCCTTGCTTTCTTGTACCAATTTTTGTGATTTTTTTTTTCTCTATGTTAGTCATATTTTGCTCTATAACTGGCATTCTTGTTGACGAAATTACGTCCTCACAAAAGGTCAAGTAACCTTCCGGCATAGCAAGACGTGCAAGGCTAAGCACAAATACAGATGATATTTCAATATTTCACTTTACCCAACTCTTTATTTAATAACGGAAACAGTTGAACAGGAAAACCAACCAGTCTGGAAATGAAACTAACAAGTACGAAGACAAGAATCGACTACGTGGTTATAGATTTTGGTCGGTGGATGTTTGTCAGCAAAGTAAAACTGCTTCGGCTTAGGGAGACAGCCATCATAAGCACTTACATTACGCACCGGAACAGCTGCAAGCACTTTTACTTTCTGTACTTTTTTCACGTGTTACCATGATATTGTTAGATTGTTATAGCGTGTTATACTTTTACAAGTTCCGGTTTTCAACCACGAAACTATATCGATGAGTAATCAATGCAATCAATGACTAATCAATGCAATCGATGACTGATCGATGCAATCGATGACTAATCGATGACCAAAAATTTTGTGGCCTATCGATTAGTCATCGATTACTCATTGATCATCGGCAATAATCAATGACTAATCATCTGATTACCCATCGATTACTCATTGATTACTCATTGATTTCATTGATGTCATTGATGTCATTGATTAGTTATGCCTGGATATTAGTATCATAGCAGTGCTTTCTTTTTTTCTTCCGACAGTGACAACATCGTTTCCTTGGACGTTTATTTTGGAGATCTTAGCTATGATGAGATTGAGCAAACTCCAGTGTTTGAAACATGGACCTTGATATGTAAGTGACTCTGGCAAGGCCATTTGAGAGAATTGTAATATTCTGCAGACTTTAGCGAAAGAAACAGATAGAGAAGAGACAGGAGAAAAATAAATGACATAATAAAATTAACAATCGATTGAGTGAGAATTAAAAAAATGAAATGAAAAAGAAGAAGAGTTGTTTCATAACCGAGCCTGATCATGAAATGAAGGAAGAAAAGAATGAACCAGAAACTCATTAGCAATGTATGAAAAAGTCTGTATTAACGGCAGGGAAGAAGGTGAATCAAATACATTATTATTGGGCTTTTGTTAAACAATTAGTTAGGCTCCAACAGGATTTGTATCCACATATATAATGGCAATGAATAACCAAGTAACTGGATGAATCAATAAATGAAAGAACGAATTAACCAACTCTGTTATTTTTCTTTCAGCAAATTTGGGTGGAAATTTTGGCCTCTTTCTCGGCATGAGTATTCTCACAGTTCTAGAATTCATCGACTTCGCCTTTAGAAGAATTTGTTTTATCTTCTGGAAACAGTAAGACAGAGAGGAATGAGGAGACTCCACCTTTAGAAGAATTTGCTTCATCTTCTAGAAACAGAATGAGGACACCATAAACCAGAACAAGCAATCAGTCAAGTATAACAGCATTAAGGAGATCGCTCGAGCTTGGCCCACGAAACAGTCTGCAGCACTTTTTGCGCTCCCAAATGCATTGAAGCACATAGTTGATCTTTCTGTCTTAATCGGAATAGCTTGCATCATTTAGATGGAACTCATGTTGCATGAGCAGAATTATCTTAGATATGAGAAAGCAAAGTCCAAATCCCGTTATTATATACACCGTAGTGCTGACCGCTTTAAGAATACTTACAATCTGAGAAAGTAATTTATTTGTTTGTTTGTTTGTTTACCATGGAAAAGCGGAGAGGCGAGAAAAAAACAGAGAATCATTAATTAGAGAGTTTTCTCTCAAAGTAGCACAAAGTTTTCTGATCTAGCATTAAAATAAAAGTATAAAAAATGATATTGTGGTTTTACATTCCATAATTATAACTTAACATCTTAACTCTGTTCTCACTAGACTTCAAGATGTTAAACTATATGCATCGTTAAAGGAGGGATGGCTGTAAATTATATGCTTCAGGTTTGTGTCCTATCAACGCTTTGTGTTTCATTGAATGAGAATCGTGCCTGCTTGATACATGCATGTTTTCAGCGCAGTTAAAATCACCACGATCGAGACAATGAGACAAGCGGACGCGAGACTCCTTGTGGTCAACACTTCAGAAGAAATGAAAATAACAAAGAGAATCTCAACTTTTAATAAATTGGAAATAACCGAATGTATTATCAAATATTAATGATGAGAACCGGTGCATCTGCCAGAGGGAATCGATTGGATTAGATCCTTAAAATATCCTTTTTTATGGAATTGCGAGGTGAGATTTTTTTAGCGAACACACCGCTTCAAAGAACAAAAGGATACGCACTTACGGGACCATAATTAAGCGTCATTGTCGAGTTCTTTTGAAATTCATTCAAACAATTTCCCCTCAAAAGTCACAAGTCCTTTTCATTCGTTTGAACCCGATATCTCCGAAGATTTTCAACAATTACTTCGGAGCAAACCCGAAGCTTGCCGACAAGTAAATTACCGAGTCTTCGGTGTCAAAAGACCAGCGGTATGCCCCATTTCTGAACAACACATTTAATCCGTGACTGAGATGTAATAAAATATCCTTTTTTAAAAAATTATAAGTTGACATGGAGCTGTACAGAACCATTCTTCTCATTTCTTCCTCAGGACCCAGAGTGCCTAGTGGCACATAGGGCTTCCGTCAGGGTTCTCCACTTTTGCCGGTCCTCTGCCTGTTGTCTCACTGTACAGAACCATTAGAATAATAAAAATGAAAACCCTGCCATGATCAAGATTTAATTGTGGCTCAAGTGAAGAGTTGAAAATTACTTTTAAAAGACCCACTGAGAGCAAAACAATCACCATACAAATAATAGCAATATAATAAAGTCTACAGAGGTAATGACTATAACTATAAAACAGTGGGTGAATTATTATGTAGCTTTGTTTATTTATAGCAGTTTCCATAGAGACAATAGTAAAAATAAAGGAGCCTAGTTTTTTTAAAATGATATAATTAAATTTCAAATCCCTTAAAAATCTCATAGACAGGATGATATTTTGTTAAAAAATAATATCTCAAATACAATAGCGAACTGGTAAGCTACCAATACTAATTTTTAAGAAAATACCCGTGGGCAAGAACATATGGGACTTACTCAAGAAAACATTGCGCCTTAACAGACTTCAAAAAAGCCAAATTTGCATTTCGGTATCGGCAGGAAAACAAAAGCTACAAAGCTAAACTGATTGAAAGGACTCAATTCCTTATTTTAAAATAGACGTTTCGAAGCTGCCCTAATGTCCTAGATGAAATTTAATTAAAAGAGAAGTACATTAAATAATTTAGCCTTTTCTGTATAAAGCAAGTTTATTACGTTCCTGTAACATAATTTCCATAACAGTAGTCATTATAAACAAGACGTCTGATGATTTCTTACCTCTATGAATTAGTTCTTGAAGACAGAAAGTCGCCATGGATAGAAAGGCCTCCCGGTATTAAAAGGTCTTTTTTTAACACTCGGCTAAGCAAGATTCTCGACTTCGCTAAAATCCGGTTAAAAAGCAGAGCAATCCAGTGATGGCTTTCAAAAAGCAAAGTGTTGGAATAACTGATCCATACGAACTCGATCCAAGAAGCGAAGACAACAAAGATAAAAAATCAAGCGCCGACCATCGTGAAATGGAAGAATTAAAATCCTTCGCACAAGAAACAACTCTACATGGGGCTCGGTATTTGTTCGCTGACAACTTTATCAGAAGACTGTTGTGGACTTTAGCAGTTGCAGCGTGCCTCGGTTATTGCACTTTTCAAGTTTACTCTTGTGTGATTGCATTTAATAAGCGGCCCTTCAACACGAAAATAACAACTAACATCAGTACAGATGGAAGCGAGCTTACATTCCCTGCTGTAACACTATACAATCTCAATTCTTCCAGCACTCGCAGATTCAGACAAATATCTTCATTTAACAAATCATTAATCGAGAAAAAATTAAAGACATGACCCTTTTGTCAATGGGATCGAAAGAGATATTAAGCAAAGAGTTCAAAAAACACAATCCAGGACTCTTTCGTCGCCCAAATACGACCAAAAACAGACAGATGAGCCGAGGCTTTTTCAGTCATCAAATAAACGAAATGATTTTACCAAGTGGCTCTCAGTTCCAATCGTGCTCCATCAATGGAATGCACTGTGACGCAAAAAACTTTACAAGCTTTCTAAGCCTCATGTTTGGAAAGTGCTACACGTTTAATTCTGCAGAAGGTGACAAATCATTGCTTCATGCCACATTGGCCGGCCAAAACAGTGGTTTGAAGCTTCGACTTAGTATCGAACGGGACAGCCATTTGCCAAATAAAATAAACCCCTTTGTAGGGCTTGCAATTTTGATACACGATCAAAAGACATTTCCTATTGTGGAAGAGTTTGGCATTAAAATTCAACCAGGCGTCTCGACCCTTTGTGCCATAAAAAGAAGAAAGGTAAGTGCAGAAAGTTATGTATTATAAATAATCCATTTGCCAGCAAATCAACCAACCTACCAGTAAGAAAGCCACTCAATGAGTCAAACACCCCAGTCAGTCGGCCAGCCAGCTGGAAAGAAAGACAGACAGACAAACAGACGGACGGACAGACAGACAGCCATCCAGCTAGCCTACTACTAGCCTACTAGCCAACCAGCCAGCCTGCTATAGCTAGCCATGCCACCACCCACCCAGTCAGCCATATATAGCTAGCCATGCCACCACCCAACCAGCCAGCCTGCTATAGCTAGCCATGCCACCACCCACCCAGTCAGCCATATATAGCTAGCCATGCCACCACCCACCCAGCCAGCCAGCAAGCAAGCAAGCAAGCAAGCCAATCAGCCAGCCAGCCATATATAGCTAGACATGCCACCACCCACCCAGCCAGCCAGCTATAGCCAGCCATGGCACCACCCACCCAGCTAGCCAGCTATAGGTAGCTATGCCACCACCCACCCAAATACCCACCCGGCCAGCCAGGTAGCCAGCCAGCCAGCCAGACACGGAAAGTTTTTTTTTTCCATTTATCAGCTAGATACTTAGCCCAGCCAATCAGCAGAGCTTAAACAGAATAATTTCGCTTTAGGATGTTACTCTGTTTTATAAATATCATATAATTTTCTTGCAGATTATTAACCTGGAACATCCGTATGCGACCAACTGCACTAGAAGATCCCTTGATGTGTTTAACAGCCACTCTTACACGTCCTATACTAAAGAAGCTTGTCTGGTGAAATGACACAATGATTACACTATCAAAATCTGCGGCTGTACTCCCCCTGAATTTAAAGGTATGAAACAGTTTTCCCTAACAAGGCTGCATTGCTCACCCAACTAATGGTTTCATGAACCTTGGTAGGGTTTTACCTCGCTGTTAAAACTTTGTTTTGGAGCTGTTTTTTCCTGCTTCGTATTGTTTAGAGGTCCTTTGTTGTCTTGGTCGTTCTTTGTTTTACGTCACTGGGGAGTTTCACAGGTTTTTACACCGAAGATGAGCCCCTCACAAAGTTATATTGGGATGTCATGTTTAGCATTTAACTCTCAAAGTTAAACATCGAAGTTGGATACTTAAATAACATGGCCCCTTTTTTCAAAAGAGAAAAAACATCCCTTTCTTTGAAGAATTGTACGTATATTAAACCAAAAATCAGTGATTGTACAGTACATGGACGATTCTAATACATCATGCTCCCAAAACATTTTTTTACTCCTAGGAGTGTAATGCTATAAAAAAAACCATAGTAGCAGA
>NW_027557184.1:0-6341 GCF_052425735.1 Oculina patagonica
TAGGCTGGGATGGGTACCAGATTCGAAAGAACTCGCCGGCCAGGTTGATGGTCGATGGGATGTGGCGGCAAAGTTCGCGTTCGGGCAGTTCTTACTCCATTGTCGATGCAGTCCAATATGCGGTCTCTTTGAAAGCTCAAAACAAAGGCTTCCTTTGCAGACAGCGGATATGTTCCTGGCCTCTAAAGCCGTCTTTCTTTAAGGCTTCGAAGATTTCGGCGGCAGACATGAAGTTGTCACACTTAAAATTGGCTGAGCATGGTCGGTTAAGCGTCCCGTTGTACGAATGGAAATGTGCTTCTTCGAGAGTGGTCATTGTTTTGCGGTTTAAAATTACGGGGCTTTCACCGAAAGTTTCGTTAGGCGTAGCGTCGTTTTTGTCCAGAGATTCAAAGTATTCACGTTCAAGTTTATTAGCTTCCTGTTCAAAGACCCCACAGCAGTTGGAAAATTCATCATTTGAAATCTCAGAGTAAAGTTTTGCAGTATGTTGCGATGCAAATTCGTCTTCATCCATAACACCACATGCAGCATTTGCATAATTATTCACATCATTGTCTCGTGCATCGCGTGCATTTCTTTCATCAATATTCATGGCTGAAGTCGGCATAAAAGGCAGAAAAACGACACTGATACGTTACCCGCCGACTTCGCCGGGAAAACCGGCCAGGGCTTTGCCAGAAAACGTCAAAAGTCTTCCAAAAACAGCAAAAGGTTCCCCTAGAACAAACAGTAAATGGATCTTAGCCAAAAGGCCGAGAAGCGATACTGAACATACCCCTACCTAAGAGGGTGTTCGACGGTTGTCACGCGGGCGTTCACGTTCACGGTCATAATCACGCTCTGGATCACTTCTCCTTCGATGCTCCCGGCGATCTAATTCTTCTTTGCATTTTTTTTTTCGCGACGCCCCTTCTCCTCCAAAATCTTCTTCTCCTCTTCAGCTTTCTTTCTATCATCTGATCTGCCTGGGGGGCGATTTTGTTGGGCTGGCCGCTGGGGGGGGGGCTGTCTTGGTTGTTTTGGCCGTTCCCTAGCAACTTCAGCAAAAGGCACCACACCAGAGATGTCCTTAGCTTCCACATTTGCGCTAAACAAAATAAACGGGCAACGCGATGTTGCGTGATCTTCGTTGAGACAAACGTTACACAAAGGTTCTAAAGAACATTCATCAGCGTGATGGCCAGAGGCGTCAAAGTTAAAACAACGCGGCAATTATTGCGATATGATCATTGCCGCCGCAACGGCGACAACTTTTTGGCTGGGAGTCATAATAAAACATGATTAATTCACCACAAATCCGCATCGATGCGGGAATCGGGTGCGCCACACGCATTCTCGCTGTGCGAACTCCGTTTTCCAAATCTATGCCAAGGCGATCTCGGCGAAAAGACAAAATTTTTCCGTACTGGGAAAGCCTGCCAATCAAAACAGTATCCGGCATTTCGGGCGGCGCTTCATAGATTTTAACGATAACAGTTTGATGCTCGGCGTCCCCCAGAAAAACTTCGCACCCACTAATGGTGACACTGTTCAGTTCAAGCGCGAAAGCTTTGTTTTCTGGGGTGTCGAATGACACAACCCAAGTTCTATTTGAATTTTTTCGTTGAACGTGGTCGATATCGATTCCTGCAGCATCAAAACCGAACAAAATGTCCTGGCTCGTACATACAGTGTCTACAGAAAACTTGACCGAATAGCCTTTAAACAATTTGGCGCTCTCATCGTCATTGAACTTCCAATTATTCGGCGTCCGCTTAAAGCGAACGCCAACGTTCCCGGGCTGGGATAGGGCGCTCGGTACTTCGACAACTAAATCGCCACCGCTCGCTTCCAGTAACGGCGGCGGGGCTGCACCATTCTCATTCATATCATCATCTTGTTGGGCCGTTTCGGCCAAACTTTCACTACGCTCATTCTCAGCAGTATTCTCAAAGAGTTGCGCTGTTCCGGTCTCGTCGATTGGTGTATTGACCTGTTGGCCGCATGGCAAACTCGGTTTATTCTCCTCAGTTACACGCAAAACTGTCTGAACTGACTCCGGGTTGCTCGGCTGGTTGGGTGCACTCGACGGTTTCTGAGATTTGTCAGATTTCTTACCAGTTGTCTTCTTACTATTATTAGCCATTATAAACACAAAGCAAAACGTTGACCGCAGACCTCTTGATCTTAGCCAAAAGGCAGAGAAGCGATACCGAACATACCCCTACCTAGGAGGGTGGTCGAGGAAAGTCGCCCAGCCAGAAGGGGAAGAGGCAAAACGCTTCACCCACTGAGCCTGGAGCGACCGAGTTTTAAACTTAACATCTACAACAGAAAAACCACCAAAAAGTGAGGGCTGAGAAACAACAGAGCGAGATACAAGGTCGCGTTTCCCGCTCCAAAAGAACTTAAAGGCCAGAGAAGTGAGCTCACTTTGGACCCAAGCTGGCATGTGGACAAGAGAAGCCACATACCAGATACGGGACAAGGCCAGAGCGTTGATGACAAGAGCCTTGCCACAAAAAGACAAAGAAGGAGAACGCCACGATGCAAGAACATGGTCAACTGCATCAATACGAGGACGCCAATTAGCCTCATCGAGGTTGCCAACCCCAATAAAAACACCAAGCACTTTGATCTTAGAAGACGTCCAATCAAGGGCGACAGGAGGATTGGAGCGACCACTCCAACCCCCAAGCCAGAGACCCTTGGACTTAGATTGGTTTAACTTGGATCCAGAGGCCTTCTCAAAAAGAGCATAGGTCTCAAAAGACGCAACTATGGAATCGTCAGAGGACAAGATCAAGGATGAGTCATCAGCGTACTGAGAGATGGGCGACAGGGGATCAGAGCCGGGTAGACGGAGACCAGAGATACGGGGGTTACAACGGATATTAACAGCCAAGACTTCGGACACAAGCACATAAGAGAGGAGACAAAGGACAGCCTTGACGGACACCACGGGACAAGTCAAAGAAGGACGAAAGATAACCATTAACATTGACAGCACTCTGGACACGGTTGTAGAAGAGGTCTACCCAAGATACAAAAGAAGGACCAAAGCCCATCGCCAGTAACGTTGAACGCATGAAAGACCAGTCAACTCTATCAAAAGCTCTCTCTTGATCAAGAGAAAGGATAGCCACAGGGACGCCAGAAGATGTTGCATACTCAGCAACGTCCTGTAGGAGGGCAACGTTTTCACCGATAAACCGACCAGGCACACCGCAAGTTTGGTCTTTGACAACAACTAAATGGATGACTTTAAGAAGCCGCCCGGCGATCGCACGGGCGGCAAGCTTGTAGTCTACATTCAAGAGAGATATTGGACGCCAGTTCCGAGGATCAAGACGATCGCCTTTCTTATAAGATAATGAAATGACTCCTCTATGCTGAGAGAGAGATAAGCAGCCAGAGTCAAGGCAAGAATTAAGCACAGCAACAAGGTCAGACCCGAGAACATTCCAGAATTTAAGGTAAAACTCCATGGGAAAGCCATCAAGGCCTGGGGCCTTACATCTAGCCATCCCCTGAAGAGCCACAAAAACTTCCTCAATAGGCAAATGACCTTCACAAGACAACGCCTCATCCTGCGAGAGTACAGAAGAGAGGTTGCCGAGCATGTCAGACTGGACAGGCTGATCAGTCCCAGCAGCCGTGAACAATGAGATGTTAAAGTGCGAGAAAGATCGACACAGCTCATCAGGAGAGGAGACGATGGTGCCATCATCATTACGTACAGCAGAAATCCACCGATCGGCAGATCGCTTCTTCTCAAGACGAAAGAAATACGAGGAGGAAACCTCACCCTCCTCGACCCAGCGAGCACGTGAGCGGACCTGTACGTCCCTAGCATATTGAGCATATTGAATAGCATAAGAATATTGAGCATTGACTGATGGGACAGTGAAATCCCAGACTTTTGGAATCTGTAATTAATTATTTATAATTAATTATTTTAAAAATACCATTACAGAAAGGAATGACAAATTAAAAAGCACTAATTTTATCTGTTTATTTGATTAATTTGAAAATAATTTCTTGTTGTTAAATGATTCCCACCAGCGATCATCAACAAACAGATGACCATTACTTTTTCCCTGAAAATTATAAACATCAGCTGTTTTTAATTTAAACACCATATGCATGGGCAAAACAGTTACGTCATAATTATAATTTTGGATGATGTCAGCAGCCTTTGCCCTAAGATCATCCTTGCAAGCTACTCCTTAGGCAAAAACATAAGTTTCTTTAAGAAAGTGCAATCACTTAAGTTATAATAATAACAATAATAATCATAATTATAATAATAATACGCACACCTTTGTCTCAGCTTGACCATTTGCTAACAGCACAGTATTGATACGCTGATCAAGATTCAGCAGCATGGCATAGATTGTTCCAATTGGTGGAATTCGCATTGTTCCACTTCTCTGGGATGGCTGTTATCACATCTAGAAGAGCTGGGCACCTCTCTTTGGCTTCTGTAAGTATTTAGTCCCAGCAAAAGTCTCTCATTGTTTCAAAAGACTTGTTTCGTAATACAGATGGCAGATAGCCCCGTGTGTATTTGGCTACATTTTCGCATTCATTGATAATTTCTTCTAAATGCAAACGCTTTAGATAGTTCCTTGCCTCTGAAATGAGCCATACTGATAAAGCAATGACTGAAGAAAGCCTTGAGGAAACTGCCACACTAAGTGATCTGACATTAATAGTTTCAACTGGTTTGAAGCTGTTTTCCTTTTTCAACTGAAAATAAAAAAACACGGTCCTGTTGGTCATAGTATTAATATGCGGACCGCTGAGGAAATAGCATAAACATACGAAACTTCAATTTTACGTCCCGTTTTATGACAATAATATAAGCATGTAGATTTGTCCCCCCCAAAAAAACAGTATAACTACTTCTCTAATAAAAAAAAAAGGTACTTCAGCACTGCTTAATGAGTGAGTTAACATGAGTTGTTCAAAAGCATATAGGGAATTACTCACGTGAGGGAAATTACGTATGCAGTCACAAACCACATGCCACTAAAAAATGCATTTACTCATACTGGTTTATTTACAACCTTACAGTCAGTTTTAAAACTTAAAAACAGTAAAAGACTCGACCAAAATTGTTATGACTTATTTTCTGCTTTGCTGATTTTCCAGATATTCATCCTGTTTTTATATGCACTTTCCCGAAGAATCGCGTCCTTATTAAAGAAATGAAAACCAGCAAACTTACCAACGGGTTGTTATAACCTGAGTTGGAAATTATTTCTAAGGCTGTTCTTCCGTCTGTTTGCAAATGCCCAACGGGTTGTTATAACCTGAGTTAGAAATTATTTCTAAGGCTGTTCTTCCGTCTGTTTGCAAATCCACTTCCTTTGTACTAACTTCTGAAGTTGGTACGGTGGTACTGCGGTTTCAGGGTTGCCAGCTGACAATTTTGAACAATGGTCTTGTCAGTTTCCGCTGTAGTTGAAAGCCTGTTTTTGTCA
Organism: Oculina patagonica; assembly: GCF_052425735.1. NCBI lineage: Eukaryota > Metazoa > Cnidaria > Anthozoa > Scleractinia > Oculinidae > Oculina > Oculina patagonica. The sequence goes on from NW_027557184.1 coordinate 5,472, forward strand.
TTCGCACTTGAGGTAAACTTTGAATCTTCTCTGTCGCTGAATAAACCCGAGACACCAAAGGTTACCGAAAAATGTCTCGTGCTTGGAATGTTTATTTGGCATATAGAGATTTATTATCTGAAAGTTTTTACCGTTCAGCGCCAAATTGGCCACTACAACTCGGCCGTCCGAGTCGATATTATGGCCGGTGACCTGAATTGCGCTCCCAGGATGGAGTAGCAAGCCCTCTCCGGCCGATCTATTTGTGCCTGGAGACCACAAAGCGTGACCTCCCCATTGTTTTCCCCAGAGCTCACCTTGTGTGACATCCGGCAGATGTGTCTCCTGGAGGAGATAAATGTCGAAATGTTTAGATAATAAATAATTAAAAAATTTCTCGCGTTTGGGATGTTCGGCGATGCCATTCGCATTAATTGTACAAATAGACACCGCCATAATCAGTATTAAAAGGGGAGTTGTCATCTTGAATGTTAGTAGGGTGGTCATCTTGAATGATTGAGAGAATTATCAGTTTAAGGGTTGAAGATTTCATTTTCCTGCGACTTGAACTTCTTTAGCAACTCCCCATCATGCCAGTTTGATTTTTCCATTGCTCCTTTTCATTTTCAATTCTGATTTTTTGTTTGGAGGCTTTATCCCTGGTGTAGTCTCCGAGTGTGTGCTGGAGATACAAGCCGCGAAGCTCGTAGAAGGTGGGGTCAGGGATCTGCGCCATTAAGTTACTCCTCGGAAGGCCAGTAGATTGTATGCCTTCCGAAAATAACTTGAATTTTCGCACGCCGGGGGTGTCCGCCAAGGCAGAGAATCCCGGGGGGCAGGAGAACCATTGTTGTGTTTGGCTCAGTGACGGCCGGGCGTGGCGTTCACAGC
>NW_027557185.1:0-6328 GCF_052425735.1 Oculina patagonica
GATAAAGATAAGATATTCTACATGACACGAGCAATTGGGACAAAGAATAACCGGCACGCATACATGCATGCAGAGGCGATGACGCTTTACAATGATCCCAGAAATTGCATTTTTCTTATTCATTTTAATTTTTATTTGCCTTGACTACAAAACGAACCTCCAATACATTACAAACCTACAGTATGATAAGATAAATACATTAAATCATTATGAACTTCGTCATATAGCAACAGAAAAGGCCCACAGGCTTCCCAAGCTCAAAATTCGTCTTTTTGATGTGTTTTTGAGCCTTTCGGGCGGCCGACTCTACATACGTGGTGTATGCGACAGCTTGTGTATATAGAGAAATGTATGGGAAAATCACGGGTTCTCTAAAATCGGGTAAATAAATATATATTTTGAAATAAAGTTTACCTACCTCAAATGTGTCGCTTACTTGTGTCTTGTGCCGAATTTGGAGTCATGAGACAACGACTTCGAATAACTTCGCTAAATGGCGTCGGAATGACTCCAAATTCGGCACAAGACACAAGTAAGCGACACATTTGAGGTAGGTAAACTTTATTTCAAAATATATATTTATTTACCCGATTTTAGAGAACCCGTGATTTTCCCATACATTTCTCTATATACACAAGCTGTCGCATACACCACGTATGTAGAGTCGGCCGCCCGAAAGGCTCAAAAACACATCAAAAAGACGAATTTTGAGCTTGGGGAGCCTGTGAAAGGCCCAGGATTGATTTCCACACCTAGTCGATACTGAAGATTGTGTGATATTTCCGTATTGAAATGGTCTGAAATGTAATGAATTCAACACCGCTTACTAGAATCACTTACATGCATTTATGCAAAATATTTTAGATCAGCTAAATCAGCAATAGGGTAGAAGTTCTTTCTGAACTCTGGCTTCTCGTACAAATAGAAAGACGGATACCGTCACTGTGTTATTTTTAATGGCTTGAGATAAATACCCGAATAAATATTATCAAAAGCAGTAAAAGGAAGATGGCGAGTCGCGAAGGGAAAAGTTAAATATTATCGACAACAATGCACGTCAAAGCAAACAATGATTTCAGATAGCTCACCTTTGCAATCTAATCAAGATACTGCTGCCATCGGTCTCCCTTTTGGAAAGGTTTCAAAAGTTATGACACTAACCGCCCTTTGCTCGTCAAATTCAACATCAGTCATCTTAGTCTGCCATCACGTATGCCGACTTCAAATACACGTACAACGGTAAAAAAGTTCTTTAAGCGAGCTCACAATTATTCAGTACATCATTCTCCCCTGACCCCAAAACTCCGTTTAACTGTACGTTAGAAATCAAACGCGTTTTGCCGATGGATGCTCTTAAAGTTGATTCATACTCATTGACAATCAAAGATGGCGTACCGAAACTGAGTAAACAACAAAGTGCCTAGTTCCCAGTGCTACTCGGTTGGAGTAATCTTTCACTCCTCACACGGCCGTCCACCGGGCCATAGCATATAGGCGTCACCGCCTAAAAATTCTGAGTCCCCGACGGGAATCGAACCCATGACCTCCCAGAATACCGGTTGGGCGCTCTAACCAACTGAGCTACGAGAGACTCGTTGTGAGCTGGGCCATTTTACTAGGTTGATGTGTTGGTTTGCATGTGACGTCATCAAAAGGCCTCTACATTCAGATTATTACTTTTTGACATTAGTAACAACATTACCATAGCCAGAGCAAAATGTGTTTAAAAATGTACGAGTCACACTCGTCTATATACCATCAAAAACCTTAGTTTTTCAACCTCGTTTTTACTATTATTTTCTGTTCGTTGAGAACGGCCACCATTTTGAACATTAAGTGCGGACCAGGGTAACCGGCTATACTACTTTGCGACAACAACAACAACAATCTTTTATTTCGTGCCCAGAAGAGTTTTACAATAAGTAAATACATACAAAGAGAAAAATTAACAAGAAAAAAAGAGCACAGAAACTTAGAAATAGCTAAGGCAAATCCAGCTAAGTGGCTGGGCCAAGCGGAAAAATATTGCAATAAAGTTACAGAGTATAAAAAACGGGACACGATTTCCATTCACACACACACAGACAGAGACCAAAAAAAGAAAAGTGTATGTACACACACAAAAATGAAAAATAAAGTACATCAATGTACCAGTTAGTAGTTGGAGATAATCAATTCTTTTAAGAGATTTTTGAAACAAGCACGACTCTTAGATTTAAGTGAGTCATCAATGGAATTCCAAACTTTAGCACCGAAAAAACGAATGTTAAATTTGCCGTAATTAGTCCTTGCTTTTGGCAGATAGTATGAAATCTTACTTGCCAGTCTGGTTTGATATTGGTGCACTTTGTAAAAATGTAAAAAATCACTCTACTCTTAAAGAAATTGTCAAAAATTAGAGGCAGACTATTAGAGTAATAGTCGTACATAAATAAAGCACTATACAAATATATTAAGTCACTTACTTCAAGTACTTTTAATTTCTGAAAGAGTGGACTAGAGTGGGAATTATATTCTGAGAATGTCATTATTCTGACTGCTTTTTTTGTAAGATGATAAGAGGTAAAATAGTTGTTTGATATGTATTCCCCCGAGTTATGAAACTATAAGTCAAAAAGGGATAAACTAGTGAGTAATACAACTGAATAAGGACCTGATCGGTCACAGAGTGCCTGATCTTTGCGCTGCCAGTCAACAGCCTTTAATGGACAAAAATATGAAAAAAAATTAATTAGAAATATACACTAGTATCGCAGAGGTCATGGGTTCGATTCCCGTTCAAGCCTGAATTTTTTCAGGCTTGCTTTTCTCAACTGCTTAAGTTGAGTACATTACTGCGATGATCTTTCATTTGCTAAAAATGTATATCCACCGTACAAATATATGAATTTCATATATGAATTTCATATCTTCCCCATCCACGGGTATATTACGATCTCACAAGTGACCAGCTCCCAGTTGACTTGATAGCTCAGTTGGTTAGAGCGCTGCACTAGTATCGCAGAGGTCATGGGTTCGATTCCCGTTCAAGCCTGATTTTTTTCAGGCTTGCTTTTCTCAACTTCTTAAGTTGAGTACATCACTGCGATGATCTTTCATTTGCTAAAAAAGGTAAAAAGACTGTCAAAAAGAACACAAAAATGCGTATTACTAAGTGTTAATGTACTAGCTGTTTTCGAAAAAAATGGTAAACTGATAATTATTGTCAGCGTAATTTTTCAATTGCCTTTCTTCACGTTTACAACAGACCAATATATCTCATCACTGTAAAAACAATAAGAACTTGGCCGTGGCACTTCAAAAATTCTAGCTCTCACTGTAATTAGGAGGACGAGAGAAACAGAAGTGTTTGTTTACGGATCTGAAGCTCAGTTCAATTAGATATCGGTAGATCTCGGTTTTGATGACCCAGAGGGAAAACACTAAAGGGCCCTGTACCACGGCTGATTTTATCTATTTTATTAAGTTTTACCAAATACTAGCTATGAAAGCTAATGTTAGCAAAGAAATTTCTTCCATGGATCTAAATGACAAAACCGTTTACCATGTCTTCATAACAAACAAATATGTCTCACGGATGTTATAAATAAAAATTACAAGCAAATGAGATTAATTTTGAAAACTGTTCAGTCTAACAGTTTTTCAAACCCATATGCGCAATCCGTTTTTATCTTCTTCAATTTTTGTCCATCCGTACCTTTTGTTGTATTTGCTGTGTTGTTGAAATGTTCCTTCAATGTCGGTTTTAAGAGGTTATTTTTATATTTCACTCAATTTAGTAGCCATACATGAAGAAGGAATTAGAGTACGCTGAAAAGCCAAATTAATTTTGAGAATTTATCTTCATTTGATGAGCCAGAAGCTCTCCAAAACTGGACCTCGCATCTAGTAGCTCAAAATTAGCTGTGGCACAAAAATGCACATTTTCCATTACCTTCATTTTATGGCTACCACACAATTAAGACCCTGAAACAGTAAAACAATAGTTTCACGGTGATTAATACAAATTCTAAATCAGTCTTCTGTATTTCCGAAGCCTTGATCCCTTTTTCTGGGCGTTTTCTTTAAATTTTGCCTTGTTCATCTGGTGTTTATACATGCATAATAGCCTTTGACGATCGGAAAGATAGCGAGATACTTAGCTTCTCAGTAATGCTAACATAAGATTAAGAAAAGGGCGAGAGTTGCTAGATGTAAGACTGATTTGGAAAATTTAAACATGTCCACAGAAGAGAACAATACGATTGAATCACAGACAATGTATGAATCATGCGCACTGGCTTTCTATGGCTGTTTTTTCATACCAGGGGCGCACAAAATATGACAAACATAAATAAAGTTAATTATGATAATTTTAGATATTGTTCTTTGATGAGCAGGAATTGATCTTCTTTTTTGTAATTTATTCTGCTAGGTAAAAGGGAGAACAATCGTTTTCGCAGGCTTAGCCAAATCATTTTTGTTGTGGTTTTAAAGTGTGATTTAGCTTAATGACCTTTTGCTTAATTACGTGATTATTTAGAGTATAAACTTCCTTAAATAAACGGAAATTCAATATCTTACGACAAAAAGTGCAATACTATTTTATATACACTCTCTGTTTTGGCAACCAGGCATGCTTTTCCGACTAAAAATAATAACCATAAGTCGACCGTGTCTTTTTTCGTTATTGCATTTTGTGTTTAATTTTGATATTAAGAGTCCCCAATTGTCTTCTTTCATACGCGTGCAAGTACCGACAACAACAAAAGTAAAATAGCAAATGTTGTTCTGCCACCATGTGTTATTAAGTGCGGGGAGAAAATATCAAGGAGGACACGACAAACGAAATCTTCATTTGTCTTTGTCCATTAATTTATCATTTCACTTATTTCCCATTAAGGAAACGTTTTTATCTCCAACGAAGACGCCACGCACTCATACAAAGACGCTGCTCTGATAGCGCTGGCAGAATCAAACATAAATAAAGTGCGGGAGGTCTCGGGTTCGAGTCCCAGACCGGACCAACACTCAGGGTCTTAAAATAACTGAGGAGAATGTGCTGCCTTTGTGATGACAACTGCAAATGGTTAGACATTCTAGTCTTCTCGGATAAGGACGATAAACCGTAGGTCCCGTCTCTTGCATCTTCACGGTTATGGTCAGCAGGGGACGTTAAAGAACCCACACGCTTATCGCAAAGAGTAGAGCATGGAGTTCCCGGTGTTGTGGCCTGGTCTTGTTCCAAAATTACATTGGGGGCATCTGTAAAAATAAATCCTCATTCGTTGTAAACTGCTTAATTGCAGTCTGTCTAAGTCCCCCGCAAAGTGTTGTAAAGCGCATTGAGCATATGGAAATGCGCTATATAAATACCGTCATTAAATACCGTCATTAAATAAAAGGTAACCTTTCGAGCCACAAAGACATGAACACATTTTCTAATACCCACCGTTATCAATAACACACTTTGTTAGGAGCTAGATTTATAGTTGTGATAAAAATGAATGCAAAGTTTTCTTGGATATTTTTAGCTCTTATGCTGTGTTCCCTCGTATCGTGGGGTAACGCGTTTACAGCAGGAACAGGGAACCAAGGGAAACGACAAATGGCACCAAAACCCAGCAATGAACAGGTAGGTTGTGAACCCTGTTCACCTTCGTTTAAGACGTGGCACCTTTTCCTGCCGTCTGATTTACCGAGAGGTCTTTTGTGCTGGAGATATTTTGCTACATAAAAACGACTCTTCGGTTTATTTGGAAGATTTAACTTGATAGTCTTAAAAAAGCAGCAATCACCTTTGAGTAGGCTGAAGCCTGTGAGTACTCCCTTGTTTTGTTTTAACGTTGTTCTTTGTCCGGCTTTTCGCATCGTCTTTTATACGAGAAAAGAGGAGAGCCTGCTCGCAGAACTTTGAAGTTTTTTTGTCAGTGGCCCGATTTATTCAAGAGACGGATGATCCGTCTGGATGAACTTGCATTTTAATAACGCGAGCATTTTTTAGTTCGTCCGATAATTCGTCTGTGTGAAAATGGGCAAACAGACGGATCATCCGTCCAGACCAACTATCTGGCAAGTTCGTCTTGGCAGACGAATTATGAAGATAGTTGGTCTGGACGGATCATCCGTCTGTTTGCCCGTATTCATACACAGACGAGTTATCGGACGAACTAGAAAATGCTCGCCTCATTAAAATGCAAGTTCGTCCAGACTTACACAGGATTTTTTACTCCAAAAATTTATTATTATAGCAATTTGGAACTGCGTTTCACAAGTCACTCTTCATGCATGTCACTACCTCGATATCAATTTTTTTCAATTGTATTTGACTTAAGGTATAACCCTTTTT
>NW_027557186.1:0-6336 GCF_052425735.1 Oculina patagonica
ATTACTTTATAAACAAATTCCGACATTATCTTAGCTAAATAGTAGAAAAAACAATTATATGACCTTTATAGTTTATTATGACGTAAAACTGAATCAATTTTCTTAAGTCAGTACGCAACTACCTTATTATAGGAAATTAACGCTTGTATTAATTTGAAGTAAACGCAACTTAAATAAACGCAAATTAAAGGAAAGATTGCTTCCCAATAAAGGAAATTAACGCGAGAGAGGGCGTAAAATTTTAAGTTGAAGGAAATTAATAAGGGACGAACTGAAAGAAAAAAATTGTTAAGACAACAGGAACAAGTTTATTTCAACACTAGGCGTATTATCTTTAACGTTAACAGTGTTCGTGGTGCTTTCCCAAATCTGACCGCTTCGAGCTTTCCTCATATGCATAGTTTTAGTGATATCAGCTGATTTCCACCCTGATAAAATAATGCTTTCTTAGGAGTCAAGAACGTCTGGGGCCAAGATAATGGAAATTAACGTTCCACTTAATTAATGGCGCGGAAATTAACGTTAACAAAATTAACACAAATTTTTGAAATTTGCGTTAATTTCATGAAGCGTTAATTTTCTATAATAAGTAAGTGCGAAACAACATAAAAAATATAAAGGAACTTGAGCTGAGAAAGTCAAATTGATACTTGTTTCTTGCGTTATTACATCTAGTGATACTAAGTAATCGCACGAATCAAGAAAAAAGCAGCATCAAAAATGTATTTTAAAGCTTTTACTGACCAATCAACACCGGCTGACAGGGAGATGGATGGACAATTGTTACTCCTCCTTGACGTAGAAAATCGAGCCATTTGTATACTTTGTTATCAGTAGCTTCATCTTGTAGACAAGTTTTTGAGAGCCTACTGATCTGTGTAGCATCTAAAGCGACATGCCATAGATTAACATTTGATAACATTCCTTGAAAGGAATCGGCCGCCTCAAAACCACCACCGACGGAATCTTGATCCTGCCCAAGAACCAGTGTGCCATCTTGTCTTATCGTGTGACCTCTCTTGAAGGTTGTCCCTTGCCTTTTCAGGTCACCATCTTTATAGAATTTCCAAGATCCTGAATTGCTTTCCCACGATACACAAATTTGGTGCCATAAGCCGTTAAAGGCGCGAACTGATATATCCCTGTGGATCATAAATGAACGTAAAACGAAGTAAATCGTATGCACGTTCTAATAAATTACATTTAACCTTTCTAAAGGAAAAACGTTTTTATCCGTTTTAAAAAGGAAATAAGATATTCGTATTTTGGTTACTTCTGTAATAAAATTTAGGAAAAACAACATCAACAGGGGCGGATCCAGGATTTTTCTAAGGAGGGGGTACCCCACTATGGAATGGCGAAATTGACTGGTGACGTAAATTTTTTTAAAAAGCGACTACCAATTGTATAATGAAGCCGCTGGTCATCTCGGGAAGGGGGGGGGGGGGGTGCGTACCCATTGCAGTCTCCCCCTAGATCCGCTCCCTTGTCAAAATACAAAAACTACCTTAGGGCCCTAACGAATTAGACATTTAGTTGCCGACAACTATCTGTTATCGATAACTAAATGTTATTGACACCTAAGCCCCGTAGTATGTGATACCATTTGTCAACAACTAAAATGCTGATGTTTAATTTAGTAGTCGTCAACTGCTTTACTTTTCGAAAAGGGAAACCGCTTTATAGTTGTCATTATAGTTGTTATTATGTGAATAATCGATTAAGTTGTCTATAAAAATCGTAGCTGCGTAATCAGAATATCGTCCCCAGACACAGCATGAAAATTGGGATTTACGTGAAATTAAAGGTAGTTAAATCTGGTTTAAAGTTGGTTATCAAACTTTACACCATCAATTAAATGTTGTTAAAGGTGGTTAAACCAATCTTTACGCTACCATGTGTAAATGTGATTTAAAGTTGGTGTAATGAAGTCCCATTACTCTGCCTTTAAACTTGAGTGTAATGCTGGCATAAAGGTCAGCTCTAATTTCCAAATTTACGCCAGCTTAACTTGAGTTTTACACCACTTGTAAGTTTTTTTCATGCTGTGAGAGGCTGCGATCCTTCTGGTTTGCACCAGGGTTCGGGACCCCTGCGCTACTCTGAAAGCCCGCCATAAAGGCCATCGATTCTGATTGACTGTTAAACTTGTTCGTTTCACCACAATCCCCGGCGCACGCGCACAGTCAAACAAGAACCAGGATTTCCTCGTTCCAGATTTTCCCGACCGCGTGTCAATGGGAACGCAGGCTCTGAGAACGAGATTGCGTAATAGGTAGTCGGTAGTTTCGCATGCGTTTTGAATGTTAGTTCCCTAGCTCTTGTGGTATGAACATGCGTAGTGAACGTTACTTTTCAAGCTTTTGCTGGTTTGAGTTAGTTATCGACAACTAATAATAATAATAATAATAATAATAATAATAATAATAATAATAATAATAATAATAATAATAATAATAATTATAATAATAATAATCCCGATAAGTAATTTCTTGGATATAGATTTTGTTATGAAATTTAGCGATATAAAATCACGACGCTTCGACCTCTCCGAGGTCATTTTCAAGTGCGAATAAAAATATAAAATTAGCATAAATATATTAAAATATAAAATAGGTAAAATTGTCACGAACGTTGAAGAGTGATAAAATATATAAAAATAAGTAACAAAATATTAATGAAGCTAAAAGGGTTAAAAAACTTAAAAATACAGAAACAATAAGAGTAATTAAAAAGAAAAACCGACCTAAACAAATAGTTTTATGCGGATGGAATCGCATTGTTTGTTCAGAGTTGGTTTCAGTTCTTTGATAAAAAACATTTCATAAATAAGGCAGTCAAACTTGCTCTGACACTTCTTCAAAATTCTAAAAACTGCGCAATGTCATCTGGGGCCATATCGTGTTGTTCCTTTAGGTGAGTACCAATGGCCGATCCCTTATGTTCTTCAATCCGTTGGTGAAGATATCGGCACGTGTATCCGACATACCCTGCATCACACAGGTTACACTGAAAATTATACACAACGCATTGTTGATTCACAAGGGGTGGTTTGTCTTCCCTCACTTTGATTTCATCCTTGATTTTCCGACTCGTGTACACGGGGCTGATGTCTACCTTGATCTTCCGGCTGAGGTCTCCAAGTTGTGAGGACCGAATTTGCAGATTTCTGGTCTTTGAAAGGCAGCACGATTCTGATTAGATCTTACTTCTCAAGATCGTTTTGTTGGGTAGTTGCACCCTCGGACACTTTAGACTCAATAAATTGACGGATGGTTGACTGTACAAGTTCGTCTGGGTAGCGCAGACGGGAAAAGGTCACTTTGAGGCGTTCACACTCTTGATGAAACAATTTCCACGAAGAAGAGAGCTTGAATGCACGGTTGAGCATGGTGTTCAATAGTGATCGTTTATATCTTACATCCACATGGCTATGATATGTAACAATAGCCCGGTGTCGTAGGTTTCAGTACACCTTCTATCTAAATGGTATCCATTCCTGATGATATCCATTCCCAAGAAGGGAGTCTGCCATTTTCTTCAAGCTCCATTGTGAAGTTGATAGAAGGATGACTGTTGTTTAACGTAATTAAGAACTCAGAGGCTGTTTCTATATCAGGCATTGCGCTAAGCGTATCATCGACATAGCGTTTGTAGAAGGCAGGCATCTCGTTTCTGGTTTCTAATTGTTTCTCGATGTTGCACATGAATGTGTTAGCCATGAGAGGTCCCAGTGGCGAACCCATAGCAACACCGTCCACCTGTTCGAAAAGGTTTCCTTCGAACTGGAAAAGCTGATTTTTCGTCGCAACTCGTAACAACTCAATCAGATCCGACTTCGTGATGTTAAGATTGTGTTCTTTGTTAAACCAGTCGTTTTCAAAGGCTTTTTCTGCGATGTTTTCAATGGCTTCATCTACAGGTACGTTGGTGAAAAGTGAAGATACGTCATATGACACTAAGATATCATGGTCGTTGATTTTCATCCCATGGAGTTCATTGGCGAATTGGAAAATGTCACTGACGGTGTGGTCGTTGACGGACAAGGGTTTCAACTTTTCATCCAGCCACTTTGCAAGCTTGTAATTGTATGTTCCAGTAGCCGACAGTATCGGACGCATGGCTAGCTTCTTCTTGTGGGTTTTGGCAAACCATAAAGATGGGCAAGTCTCGAGCCTTTCTGGATTACTGAATCAGCAATAGCTTTGGGCAAGATTCTTTGTACCACCGAGGATAACTCTTTCTCTTTCTGAAGCAACGGATGGAAATGCTTCGGAGGTCTTCCTCGTGTTCTTGGTCTCTCAAGGCCTACAGGCGTGAACTTTGTCTCGTCATTAATGGATGACTCCTTCAACAGACGCACATAGTCAGTTTTGTCCATCACGACTACTCCTGAGCCCTTATCAGGCTTGGTAACCCTTATCATCTCTTTTTTTATCTTTTTGGGCTTGGTTGAAGGAGTCATCCATTAATGACGAGACAAAGTTCACGCCTGTAGGCCTTTAGAGACCAAGAACACGAGGAAGACCTCCGAAGCATTTCCATCCGTTGCTTCAGAAAGAGAAAGAGTTATCCTCGGTGGTACAAAGAATCTTGCCCAAAGCTATTGCTGATTCAGTAATCCAGAAAGGCTCGAGACTTGCCCATCTTTATGGTTTGCCAAAAACCCACAAGAAGAAGCTAGCCATGCGTCCGATACTGTCGGCTACTGGAACATACAATTACAAGCTTGCAAAGTGGCTGGATGAAAAGTTGAAACCCTTGTCCGTCAACGACCACACCGTCAGTGACATTTTCCAATTCGCCAATGAACTCCATGGGATGAAAATCAACGACCATGACATCTTAGTGTCATATGACGTATCTTCACTTTTCACCAACGTACCTGTAGATGAAACCATTGAAAACATCGCAGAAAGAGCCTTTGAAAACGACTGGTTTAACAAAGAACACAATCTTAACATTACGAAGTCGGATCTGATTGAGTTGTTACGAGTTGCGACGAAAAATCAGCTTTTCCAGTTCGAAGGAAGCCTTTTCGAACAGGTGGACGGTGTTGCTATGGGTTCGCCACTGGGACCTCTCATGGCTAACACATTCATGTGCAACATCGAGAAACAATTAGAAACCAGAAACGAGATGCCTGCCTTCTACAAACGCTATGTCGATGATACGCTTAGCGCAATGCCTGATGTAGAAACAGCCTCTGAGTTCTTAATTACGTTAAACAACAGTCATCCTTCTATCAACTTCACAATGGAGCTTGAAGAAAATGGCAGACTCCCCTTCTTGGGAATGGATATCATCAGGAATGGATGCCATTTAGACACGAAGGTGTACCGAAAGCCTACGGACACCGGGCTATTGTTACACTATCATAGCCATGTGGATGTAAGATATAAACGATCACTATTGAACACCATGCTCAACCGTGCATTCAAGCTCTCTTCTTCGTGGAAATTGTTTCATCAAGAGTGTGAACGCCTCAAAGTGACCTTTTCCCGTCTGCGCTACCCAGACGAACTTGTACAATCAACCATCCGTCAATTTATTGAGTCTAAAGTGTCCGAGGGTGCACCTACCCAACAAAACGATCTTGAGAAGCAAGACCCAATCAGAATCGTGCTGCCTTTCAAAGACCAGAAATCTGCAAATTCGGTCCGCAGACAACTTGGAGACCTCAGCCGGAAGATCAAGGTAGACATCAGCCCCGTGTACACGAGTCGGAAAATCAAGGATGAAATCAAAGTGAGGGAAGACAAACCACCCCTTGTGAATCAACAATGCGTTGTGTATAATTTTCAGTGTAACCTGTGTGATGCAGGGTATGTCGGATACACGTGCCGACATCTTCACCAACGGATTGAAGAACATAAGGGATCGGCCATTGGTACTCACCTAAAGGAACAACACGATATGGCCCCAGATGACATTGCGCAGTTTTTTAGAATTTTGAAGAAGTGTCAGAGCAAGTTTGACTGCCTTATTTATGAAATGTTTTTTATCAAAGAACTGAAACCAACTCTGAACAAACAATGCGATTCCATCCGCGCAAAACTATTTGTTTAGGTCGGTTTTTCTTTTTAATTACTCTTATTGTTTCTGTATTTTTAAGTTTTTTTTTTAACCCTTTTAACTTCATTAATATTTTGTTACTTATTTTTACATATTTTATCGCTCTTCAGCGTTCGTGACAATTTTGCCTATTTTACTATTTTAATATATTTATGCTAATTTTATATTTTTATTCGCACTTGAAAATGACCTCGGAGAGGTCGAAACGTCGTGATTTTATATCGCTAAATTTCATAACAAAAAAAAAAAAAAAAAAAAAAA
>NW_027557187.1:0-6313 GCF_052425735.1 Oculina patagonica
TTCTTTTTGGTCTTTTATAAAATAAAGCCAACAATCTCAAATGCAACCTTCTTAACCCTTAATAAGCTGAAATGACTCCAAAAAACACGTTTTTAACCGTTAAATTGATTTTTTGGCGCTATGGTGCTAAATTTCTCTAAACTTTGCTAGAAATTCACTTTCTGACGCTGCAGTAAGTTTTTGATGAAATTTCCATGTAATTTTTTTCCTTGCTCCTTTCCTTTTCGTTTTTCTCTGCTTTCTTATTCTCTCTACCTTCTACTCTGTGCATCCCTTCTACTGGCCTGAAAAGTTTTGATCTTATCAATGGAAAAGCCTGTTTTACCACCAATTTTACACCAAAAACTGATCACGTTTTTTTTTCGATTGGCTCTGTCGAAATGCAGTCAATATTCAAGATGGTCAGTCCTGTGAAAATTTCTATCCAACCTTTATTAGTTGCACATCACAAAAGTCTGCTGACGTGTAATTGCCATTCCTCTAAATCCCGGCATAATCCGGGCTTAGCATAATAAGGGTTCACAGAAAAATTTTGTTAGTTGTACGCTGAAGGATGCAGTAAAAAAGTATTTTTTGTGAGTGGGGTAGGTTTCTTACATAGGTCCCTTGCCTGTTAATCCATGAATCGAGACCCTGTTTGAATCTTTGACAGTACTAGTAAAACAATATTAGACGGAATAACCCATGTTTCGACCTGTTAGTTCATCCATTGACGCTTTCATATTTTTGTCCAAGCCTACCGTCTTATTGCATGTGTTTGTGGTTTCAATTGGTCTACAGTGTTTTTATGGAAGCACGTTTGTTGCAAAGTTGCCAAGCTTTTTACAACAAGAAACTCAGAGATAACGTTTTGCATTGTTTAAAGTTTAAATATTGTTTAACGTTTTCTTCAACTGGAAACCCAGCAAATGAAACAAAAGTGTCCGTTGAACGTTAAAATTCAATTTTTTTGAAGTAATTAAATGTTTTTTAAATGTCTTTACATGTGAAATGACAACAACACCAATCTGCCCGTACCAACTGGAAATAAACTTAATTTGATTTGGAGCAAAGTTGAAGTTCTGGAAATAGATCGTGTACAGGCCAATGGAAAATTGAAAAGTCGCAGATTTACCCCAGAAAGTGTTTATGGAACAAATATTGAACGAGATGACCTAATAAAGACCCATCAAGACAACCACGGCAAGACTGGCTGCGGGGGCCGATATAAGTGATGCAGACCCTTTGCAGAAGACAAACAACACTGGCTGCGGGGGCCGACATATGTAGAAGTAGAAGTAAATTATTCGCTTGGTTACTGGATCAGTGATTTGCTAAGAAAGTTTCCGTTTCGGGTCAAAAATTACCAAGAGTTACAGAGTAGCAAAACAAAGCCAAAATCTATGACGTGGGCAGAGCGTCAGGATTTGCATCATTATTAATCGACTGCGGGGGTAGTCTTTATATTTGTATTGAAGGAATCTTGCATGCAAAACACGCAATTTTTTTCTTTTGTTTTATTTTTTCAGTTTACTATATTTTGGATTTTGTTTATCATATTTCATATCTTGGATTTTAATCTTGGGGTGGGTTATCCCAGTTGTCTGGTATAAAAAAGTCTTCATTCAAACATAATAACCTGTTCGAATTTGTACCATTCAGTGAGTTTGAAAAAGAGTTAAAAGAGTTGTCATTACCGTCTTAATTACGCCTTATACGAGCATCTAGATTTGTTATTTAGTGGCAAATTGTTTTACTTGCCAAGTCACTTTCGTCCAATGAAATTATACGAGTAGTAACAATTGGTACCGTAAAAAAGGCTTTCACTGAGAGCAGCATATATAACAGGGATATACAAAGTAAAAATTATCTGTCTTGGTGGTTTTAATTGTTCACTCGCAATACATCTTTTTATCTGTTTTCTTGAAGTCACAGTTGCTTGCTGAAATTGTTCAACATCTTTTAGAAAAGTTCTGCGAAGTCATGTTTTCACAACTTACATGGCCGACGGGCGACGATGAAGATATATACTAAACTTTGCTGCCTTGAACATATTCGGCGCCAACCTTATTGCTGTACTTAAAATCTTTGTAGCTATTTGTAGCTAAATACTCTGTTTCTTTTATGTCTCTTGACGTAATGTTCAAGTTGCTCACTAAATATTTCAAGACAGGCTGGAAATATGGTGCAAGTTTTTTTTTGTTTCGATCCGTGAATAGTTCTATAGGGTAGTTTGTATGTGTAAACAAGTTTGCAAAATTGCCAAATGATTCGGAACTGTAGGGCTAAGCTTATTATTTCGAATTAGTGGTTTTCCATGTCTCAACTTTACTGTTTATCTTTTCCTTTAACTCTTTATGACTGCGAATACGCCGGAGATTATGTTAGAGGCGAAAATGCATTTATCACTGTGAGCTAACTGTGATAAAAATTGTTCGTGCCGAAATCCTGATCAACCACACCTTCGATTTATATTTTGCAACCCTTTAACAAAGGTGAATTACCATTTAACCGTGCGATCTAGGATCCACTTCGCTAACTGATACAAAGTAATAAGCCAAAAATTGATTACATTTACTGCACCTCATCAGTTCAAACTACTTCTTACCTAAAGATGCTCAGAGGTCCTGACGTGTTTGCGGAAAGGCAGCCGTAGAACGATAGATTACGAAGAATAAGTGTTCAGTTTATTTACCACCAAACGACTTAAGTTCATTTGCAATTCGTCTAGTCAATAATAAATTTATTCATTTGAAGAAGATTTGATTGGTTGAACACAGTTAATTCCATAAGCTTGATTTTTATCAATTCTCATTACTTATTGACCTACGTTTCTTTTAATGTTAGCTCTGAGAATTTGATCCGCAATCACATAATGCGATAACATTTAATTTTGGCGCCCGCCATAGTGTCAGAACTAATTATGTGCTAACACATTGCATATTTATCAAGGTTTATGTCTATAAAGTTTATATGCATATTTATCTCATATGTAGTTTTAATTGTGTGATCGCCTGGGTGAGAGTAGTTCTAAAAAGAACTGTTGTTGGTGATTGACGTTTGAACAACCTGAGCGGAAGTCATCTTTAGAATCGAGTTGACTTCCGCCCTGGTTGTCGAAACGTCAGTCACCAACAACAGTTCTTTTCAGTAATACTCTCACCCAGACACAATATACAAACAACTGATACTCCTGGGTTCAAACCATTTACTAAATCTATATGTGTTAGCGCACTGCTCGGTTCTACATTAAGTCAGGATAAAAAATTGCGAGCATGTTTTCGTATTCTCAGGTGTGGCCATCTGGGAGAATCAGAAAGCTCTTGGAATGCTGTGCTTCTGGCGAGGGTTTACATAAGTTCTTTCGTATTTTCCCACACTTTCTTGAGTCAGTGTTGAGTGTTTGCGGCAGTCTATGTAAACAAGAAGTGGTCATTCTTTATTTCAAACATTTGAAAATGCAACCTTCAGTTGTTGAGAGAGCCTTAAGTAAAGCGACTACAGGACCAATCAGATCGAGCTTTACAATGGTCAAAATTTTATTGATTATCCGTTGAAAGATCCACTAAAAAATAGCATTTTATCATTAATGAGGTTAGGTTTAGGGTCCTTCATGTACTGTTAATCCATAATTCCGGACCCGATTAAATGCGGTTTAAATGCTTTAGAACAGTCGAGAAACATCACACAAAGATTCATACAAATCCTAATAATTTTGCCGCCGCCATTTTGACCGAGTGGTCATAGCGTGAGCCTGGGCGCTTTCATACTTTTGTCAAATCCTATCTCAAGACAAATCTTATAGTTTGTTATTTGCTCAGAAATATATTTTTACATCTTTATGAATATTGTTTAGAGTTTTCTTTAACTTGAAACCCAGTAAAAGAAACAAGTTTCTGTTGAGGGTTAAAATGTATCTGAAGTGCTCGAGATTGCTCGCCCAAATAAGGAGCCACAACATCTCTAATTTATATTTTAACTGAATTTGATCACCAATTTTAACGAGCTGAGGGATGTACCGAAATACGCTCGTAAATAACAATGATCTATTCTCATATCACCTGCGTGGTTTACAATTCATGATATTGTGATATTTTAAGAATAAATAAGATGCTTTATCACCCTTTGGAACTGAAGGCTTCAAAAGAACGATATTCAGTTTCACGGCGTTCTTCGTTTACTGTGTCTTTTTTAGCGATGTTGTTTCTTTTACCATAGAGCTTGCGAGAGCATACCCCTTGGCGAAAAGTTGAACTGCGAACGCAGTTACGTGATTTTTATCGCGTGATGTTTGCTCGTTAAAGGGATGCTGGCTACAGTGTCGGCCAAGGTTTTTGAGGTATACGGTATACGGAGGGATGTTAAATTTGGTATACAGTATTTTTACGCTAAAATTGGGACTTACCCCCCCTGGCCGAGCCTGTGGCTATCAAAGAAATCGGATAAGTTAAACAATTATCTGTTCTTTTTACCATTTTTTTTTTAAGTTCAACTTGAGTCGAGTAAACTTCTAGAAACTTCTGAAAGCATTTAATTATCAACATTATAGCAGGGTTACCGACACACATTATAAAAGGCGTCTTTAAGCTCATTGGATGCTAATGCAAAGATCGAGAATTATATTAGAAAAAAGAAAACATGGCTTCAATTATTATTTTACAGCCACAGGCGAAATAAAATAAGATATCATCTGTAATTTATGCGGGGATTGACAATACTTATAAACTTAGATTAAGATATGAAATCTTGGTTTCATTTTATAAGAAGTCCCGTGAGCTTGCAAGGCATGCTTAAGAAAATAAAATCATTATTCTGTTACAGTAGAACCCCGGTAACTCGAACTCGGATAACTCGAATACCCCCGCTAACTCGAACATACTTCCATTTCCCTTGGATTTGACCACACTTTTCCTGAGTCATTTTTACTCGGTTAACTCGCACTCAGATAACTCGAAAACCCCGCTAACTCGAACTAAATTTCGTTTCCCTTGATCAAAACTTGGGTCAAATTTACCCCGATAACTCGAATTCCGGTTCTTGCAACTCGCCACGGTTGCTTGCCCTTTGATTAGAGCAACGAACAGATCACGTATTTGACAGCCATTTTCCACTCTTATCATAAGAATGTATGATCGTGTTAGAGTTTCTGACGAGATAAGTTCAATTTGCACTGTACTGTATACTAAAATGCTGAAAAAACAGTAAATTATCAATTATTAACTTGGCAAATTAATTACTCAATCGACCCCGATATTATGAACTCGAAACCCCGCTAACTCGAACTGTTTTTCGTTTCCCTTCAGAGTTCGAGTTACCGGGGTTCTACGCTATATATTTTATGTCGGCAATGCGTTCTTCTTTGGAACCTATAATTTGTGTGTCAGCTGGAGCCCAGTTTCAAATTAAAGGTTACTTATGGAACCCAGTGGCAAGTTGTTTATTTACATGAAAAAATGCTGGTACGGTGTAGCGAAAGTTAACTTTCAATCAGCCACAGACCGTTTTTACCGAATCCGCAGGAATTGACAATGAGTTTCATTATTCATGCACTTGCTACAACATCATGCTTTTTTTTCTGGGTTGCTACCTACGTTTTACTAAAGAATAAATTATGCTGCATTTTGTACGGAAATTGTCAGCTTTATCCTGGCTTTATCAGTGTTATGTGTGCGAACTAGAACTGTTGCGTTAAGTTTGAGCCCGGTTCGTTTTACTACCTTTAAGGGCTAGGAGTGTTATTTTAGTTTTTAATTATTTAGATAATTTTAGCAAAACTAAATAATAAAACTGCATTATAATCGGTTTATTTTCCATGGAACTTCAGGTGTACAAGGCACCAGCAAGTTAGTTTAGTTATTATCTTAACCTTCACTACTTTTATTGTTTACGTGAAATTGATCATACATCCTGATGTCATAATTTCTCGTAGTGAATGCATCGAACTTGTTGTCAGTATTACTGACCGTAAAGGCTCTATTATTAAGGACACTGTCACGAGCTTCTCTTCCGGAAAATTCAAGAGCCTAAAGACGTATGGAAACAGGCCTATAAATAGTGGTCCAGTTTTGTTAAAAATTACTATGCCGGTGTACTGAAGCTATAAACAAGTGATCTTATTGTGATGCCATCAGGAACTTTAGATTTCAACTTGAAAAAGTTAGGCTGACTTTTTCAAGTTCTGCCCTGGTAGCGTGGAAAAACAGCTATTAAAAAACTAATAATGCTCAATCCTTTCCTTCAACAACAATTAACTTTATATAAAAATAAAAAACACACTACGGTGACAAACGTGACAAGACAACGCATGTCGGAAAAAAAAAAAAAACAAACAAAC
>NW_027557188.1:0-6305 GCF_052425735.1 Oculina patagonica
ACTTAAGGTCGCGGGGGACACCTTAGGCTCATCATTATGCATTTATTTAAAGCGTATGTACGAAGTTCAACGACTGACATCGAGAACTTTACGACGAGATATTTGCATAAAAAATATGAGCACGCGCGCGTGATTTGATGTGTTTGTGTCTGGAATTGTTTGTCTCTTTGAAAACGCATTGTTCTCATCATAAAAGCGTGGAATATAATTACCATAATTACCATTTTAAAAACCGTTTTTTGATCGGGACACCTTCGGAAATCTCAAAGTTTGGACTTTTTCCGACAATTTTGTGGCAGAGAATTCAGCGCGGATATAGAACTTCATGAGCTGCCACTGCAAAGAGGTAAACTAGGAATACTGTAGTGTGTCATAACAGAGGCGGAATTTTAAAAGAGCGCTTTTAGAAAGAGGTAGAAGGCATTCAATTAAAATTTGCGCATTTAAACCGCCATAACTTGCTGGAAAACTTTAAATTAAAAAATCCGCTTCTGTTATGACACTCTAGAGATATTGACTGATTAGTTTTTGACAAGATCACAGTGTGCTGTCTCCTACTCGTTCTACAAACTCTGCTACGAAATCATGTTGTTCCCAATTTGGCAGTATCGTGGCTATAACATCGCCGTAGGTACAATCTACCAAATAAAAGATGACATACATAATCTTTTATCATTTCTTTGTCTCTGTAAAATTTGAGCTTAATCGCATTCATAACAGCCGAGGAATAAGCGTTTTAAAAGATGCAGGTCTAGCAAAATTTCGCTTCATGAATGTATTCATGCTGTATATATCCCCCGCGACCTTAAAACCATCCAAAATTTTCAGAATTATGAAAATACAATAATGCTCTTATTGTTCACTTCAAAATGCAGATTGGGTTATGAAGATGGTGAAAGCAGTTTCCCTGACTTTTCTTCGGTAAGTGTAGATCCTCCCTCACATGTTAATTGACCTCTGACAAAGTTATAAATAAATGTAATAAACAACCTCCCCACTGTTACACAATGGAAAGAAAAATTGGTTTAGTCAGTAGTGTTTAACAATTTTGAAAAAGTTATACAACTTGAAGAAGCATAAACGCTGCCGGCGCAGGAAGTTTGGTCAAGTATCTTACCCATGAATCGAAAAAATTTTGTGCAAGGTTTTTTCATCCTGTGTTTCCTCCAGTAAATTTTCTTGCTTTACAAAACAATAGGGGACCTGTTTTTGTAATACACTTTGTTTTGTTCTTTACAAGTTGTTTTTATTTTGTCAGAGGGAAATTGAAGAGGGAGGATTTACCGAAGGAAGCTCAGAACACTTGCATTAACCCTTTTCAGATCCAAGGTCAGAACTTAAATTCTCCTTATTTGTTAGCTTACTTTTGGTATGACTCTCTTTGGGAGAAGTTAGTTCCAAAGGAGCTTTGACACTTTGGCAATTTATTACAGTGCGACTGCTGTAACTGTGGTAACCCAATCATATTAGTTAAACGCCTAAGTTAAATCTATTTAACAAAATGAAAATTTGCAACAGACAACTATAAGGCTGAATTCATTCTTTATTTCTTTTCCTGGCCGGGGCAACTGTTCCCCCTGCACCCTCCCCCCCCCCTCCCCCAAATTTGTACAGCCCTCCAACTTGCACTTTCACTGTGTCAAATTTGAAAATGATAACCATCAGTTAGCCAATTTCTATGAAGAAAACAATTTTAAACCGTGTTAACTGTAAACAACTTTTAAAGCTGTTTTAGCTTTGGTGCGAATTGGGTATTAAACACGTCAGATGTATCGAGGAAGCAGAATAGAGAATTTCAACTCAATTCCAAAGTGAAGTATTTTGTATTGAACCGAGAACTTACTGACTCAGTCAGCTGATGCTGGAATTCACTGCCTCTATTCTACTAGGTAAAAAGGTTTAAATAAATAATTTTTAATCACTTTGGTACTTGTACCTTTTTACTGTGCATTTAATGAGCACGAATTCAGATGCTATGCCCTTTAATTCATTAACCCGGGGGCCTGCTTTAGATGACCAGTCAAATTAAAGGAACTGTTTACTTGTGTACATGTATCACAGTTTTTATTGTTTAAATATCTATTGGTGTTCGCCGCACAGTCTACCATGTGGTGATTACAGTTTAATACTACACTCTTGAACCAATCAGATTACTTAGATCATTTGATTTCTGTTACCAGGCTGGAGAACACTCAGTATGATGCCAGCAATGGTGTCGGTGACGACGGCGACTTTGGTAACAGTCCGATGAGTGGTAGTCCCAGTCTATGGAGCGCAGACAGAAAGCCAAACCAAGACGACAGTATAGGAGACTAACCCACTAACATTGGACATACGGTTTTACACCCATTCAAAATGGGCATCATTATTTATCCTCGCAGATGCCCGCTTTAATATTGCGCTTTATTTCATCTTACATGTCCTGAGGACATTTCAGGACAGTGGTACATGAAGGCCACATGGACTTCTGGCCAAAGTTTGTAAACTTTCACTCTCTAAAAGAGTTTAAATGTAGAGATTTTATGAGGGTTGTTTAAAGTTATTTATGCTCTTTCTGATAACATTCTTGCGACAGATATAATTTTGACCAGTCATTGCCCTCTTGTAGTCTCTTTTTATTAGTAGAATTTACCAACATAAAGTATTTTGCATTTTTCCGTTTTCGTGGAATAAAAAAAGGTCTTTGCTCTCATGGTGTTAAAAATGAGATTGTAGAAACAATGTCTGCTTTATCCAGTCGCATATTATTTTACAGACTTGCAAAAGGTAGTTAATATGTCGCTGATGACTCTGTGTTTAAGGATGCTTTCTTGCCTAGCAACAGTGTATTGACTCAGTCGGTTCTCAAGTTTTTGGAAAAAAGTCTTAATAAATACTGGAGAAAATTATCCCCCGATCTTAGATTTTAAACTTAAGAAGATCATTAACAATAATTATTGTGCGTTAAAAAAAAAAAAAACAATTGTGCGCTCAATTTGCTTAACTTGCAAGGAATAAATCATTTGCCTGACCTGCAGAAGCACAATATTTTGCATGTGCCTATTTTGCCTTGTTCTGTTTCTCTAGCAGTGCTGTAAAAATACTCCTGGAGGAAACTAGCAGGCTACAATTCTGACACTTGTTCCCTTCAGCCATGATTAAAACCGAGCTTTCTATTAATGTCAAGAGTGTTTTTTTAAGTTATGAAAACGGGGAAAGGGTAACGTCTCTCAACATTTTTGACGGAGATTGTTTCAAAGGATAAAAACCACTTAAATTCCACTGTTGTTAAACTCTTCAGACCCAGTACAGCAATATTAGGAATACCATATGTGTTGTCGTGTGTGTTAACGCTCAAAGGCTCAACTTATATAGTATTCCTTATCATTGCAAACTATTTTAGTTTTGTTGTACAAAGAACATAAATCAAAGTAACAAACACATTATCATATTCCATTCAATAATAAAGGTTATAAAAATATTGAATACTGTTATTTGGGTCTGCTTTTGTTTTGTTTGTTTTCTTTTCTTTCTTGTCACAAATTGCAAGTATTCCCCCGAGCCCCCTTTCCCGATCTCGTGACAAAAAAACCCCGGAGACTCTAGGTCTCTTTGTAAATGTCGGAGAGACGATTAACGATTTATTCCTTTTCTTTAAGGTAGTTTTCAATGCTAATTGTGAGTTTTAGTTAAAGGAGAAACAAACGAAGTGAACGAAAAAGCAAATGGGATTTATCATTTTTGAATAAACTGAATTGGTAGTTGACGCAAATCCCGGATTAACTTAATCCTTACCTTGAAGGACTAGGCCCTGTTTCGACCCTGCTGGGTAATATTATTACATCGCACCTAGAATAATTGTCATCCCCACATGTACTTAACTTGTTCTTCTTGTGTCGAACCCTAATAAAACTGTTGTAATGCAGTTAAACGGGAAGACAATCCTCTTTTTCTTTCTTTTTTTTTAGCGATGCTTGTCCAGGGGTTGAGTCTCTTCTTTGTTCGTTTGGTTTCCTGCTTACTTTATTTTTTGGTGCAAGTATTACACCCAGTCGCACAAAGATTTAAAAAAAAATGTGTCGTCTACCTGATTATTACAACTTTTTAAATTAGGCGTTTGCCTTTTGTGATACTTTTTTATATATTTTAAGGGAAAGAAAAATTTGTATATAGAAATCAAAATCAGGGGTCAGTTTTCGTCTGCATACCGTCCCGCAGTACTGCGGGAGCAGGGATGGCGCAGTAGGGAGAGCGCTCGCCTCCCACCAATGTGGCCCGGGTTCGATTCCGGCCCAGTGCCATATGCGGGTTGAGTTTGTTGTTGGTTTTCGCCTTGCTCCGAGGGTTTTTCTCCTGGTCCTCCGGTTTTCTAGCCTCCTGAAAAACCAACATCTCCAAATTTCAATTCGACCTGGATAGAGGACCCGCATGAAAACCAGCTATAGATCAATGATGTGGCTTCCTCTCTAAATATAGCAATAACATGATCGTAGATTGATGTTAAAAAGCAAAACCTTTTTAGAAGGAAACCAAAAAACAAGATTCTCAAACTGTTTTGCAATTTTAACACGTTCGCGCCTTTTTTTTCATAATTTGCATTTAACCAATCGTTAACGCCTTTCCTGCATTGTGCAAATTAATTTATTCAAAGTTACTGCATGTGAAACTTTTCCTTCATTGAACCACGTTTTGCTGCAAGAGTCGTCGAAGTTATGGAACAGGAAAGCATTTTCTGCTGGACGCAAATTCAGAATGTTTCAGAGCTTGCATATGCCACGGAAGAACAATAAATGGTTTTCGCTTTGTCTGAAAAATACAAGCTTGAGGTAAGTTGAGAAAATGACCGGGCTTTATAGTTCAAACTTTTCGCTCCGAAAATGTTCTACAACAGTCAATTTGATTTATTATCACTAGTGTAAATTGTTCCCTTTTCGTACCGGTGCCAGAAACGTTTATTCATTTTGTGGTTTACATTGCTCTTCTTAAAGCTAGGAAACTTGTTTGGGGCAGTTTAAACTGATGAATACAAACTTGAGGGAATCTCGAGTTCATGCATTGTATACAAGAATGCATATTAACGTCGTCGAATAAGTAGTTATGGACTACTTCTGTGCATAATTTATTATGGACAATAATGAATTTATGTGTCGTGCATGTCGTACTGACATAGACACAATATTTCTTGATAAATAACAAGCTACTTCATTTCAAAACTATAACATAGAATGAGAAATTAAGACCTGAAAGAAGACTTGAAAAAAAAAAAACCGAACCGGCCAAGAGCACTGTCGGAATGGATGTAATATAATTACATGTAGTCTTTAGTAGAATTACAAGGATATAACATATAAAACTATAACATAGAATGAGAAATTAAGACCTGAAAGAAGACTTGAAAAAAAAAACCGAACCGGCCAAGAGCACTGTCGGGATGGATGTAATATAATTACATGTAGTCTTTGGTAGAATTACAAGGATATCAGCGGGTACTCTTCTGCTGTCGTGATCCTGTCACTTTTCTAAATTCTGAATTTAATCATTCACTTTTCCACGATCTCAAATAACTAGTAAAAATGCACGTATTTGCTCAGTTGCTTTCCTCAACAGTTTCAGGATAATTTAACTGACGATACAACAACTTACAAAGACTTGGAAAAGAACTTTTCTCCATTTTTGCAGTTGGTGAGTGTTGTTTTCGTTGCTCTTATTTTCTTTAAAAAATGTGTATTCCTTAGAACGATGTCACTGCCATAGAATCACCGTGGGCACTTGGGCTAGGGGTGCAGCTCCTTAAGGCTGGTTCTCAGATGATCGCCCCGATCGTCTTTGTCGCTTCTGTCGTTTGCAAAGTCTGAGGTGATTGGAGCAAGCAAACTTTTTGAAGCGACAGAGACGATCGGGGCGATCATATGATAACCAGGCTTTAGGCATATACGGAACACAGGCTTTTCTATGAAGCGTTTTTTTGATAGACCTGTATAAAAATTCACATAGTAAGGGCCTCTTTATATGGAAGAAAAGTGACAAAAGTTGACCCTGGTAGTAGGGTGACCCTGGGTAAAGGCCCAGGGGGGGTACTCCAGCTTGTAAATGACGGGGATGATCGAATGAAGGCAAAACTCAGGACCCAAAAAAATCCCTAAGTCTTCCGACATTACCCAAAAAAAATCCCTGGACCAAAAAATAACCCCCCCCCCCAAAAAAAAAAAAAATCCCTTGTGAAATTACCCCCTAAATTGCCAGGAGGGGCAATGCAACGCTCGAGTTTGATTATTCATCATACCATAAATACGCCAAAGCCACGCCGAGGCACTTTAGTTCGTTTT
>NW_027557189.1:0-6301 GCF_052425735.1 Oculina patagonica
ATAAAGCAGGACAAGCTAAATAAATCTACACTTGTAACTACACTTGGCCTGTTATCAAATTGATTTCTCTTATTGAGAGGGAATTGACGCCCATAGACCGTCTTTAAACGGTAACAGGGATGAACAAGCGGTTAACGTGAGCAACTGGTTACAAGCTAGCTCGAAGTGCGAAGGTCAATGGAAAGAGCGTTTGCACTTTCTTAATCACTGCAGCCAAGTTGTAAAGGTGATGATTCTAACACGCACGACCAAAATAATTTTACTTAAGTGGTCCCTTGCAATCTTCGCGGGCTTCATGAGCAGGTTGGGTGTGTGTATTTGTGTGGGCTGGGAGGGGAATTGAACTAAAACATCAGTTAATATCTCACGTAATCTAATTTTCATCTAATTTCTTTGCAGCTGGAATCATTGCCATTTCAGTTTCAATAACTGGCGTCATGGTGTAAAAGAACTAAGGATCAGGAGATTTATTTCAGTACTACCATAATGGCGATCTCGGATGCCCTACGGGGGTCTACTGGACATATTTTCTGTGAAATTGCTTAATCCTTTAACAATTTTAGATATCTAGCCAATGACAAGGCATGGTGATAAGGGTTGGAAACTATGGAGTAACAGTCAACAAGTGAGCTTTCAAGCATGCGCATGAAGCATGATATGAATTGTTATCAGTAGACAGCGATTTTGAAAATGCAGTAAATCGTCTTGCGATTTTGTGTTAAAACTGACAAATGACAGACACCAAGTATATTAAAATCTGCTTTGTTTAACGAGGGTTGCACATAATAGTCTTGAATTAAAACCGCTGTGGCCCTCGTATTCCGATCGAATTTGGAATTTAGAAATGTTGGTTTTGGAGTCATGTTTAGGCGGCTCTGATTTTAATTGCTTAATGTAATTAGAAAAAAGACAGCACAACCAAGGCGAGCGGCTGGAAATTGCTCCAGTTACGACCATAATTTTTTTTTAAATTTTTGGAAGATTTCGAAGTTCGAAGAAAATGATGTAATATAATAACAAGAACTGCAAGCAGTTTATAATCGTGCGAGTAATGTTTGACCACCTGACCTCTTTCAGTGCTTTGGCTTAAAGACACGGCGCCGCACAGTAAAATCTTAAGAAAAGCAGTCACTTGAGAAACACACAAGTCGTGTTTGCGTTAGTCACGGAGTGAACGTGACATGAATTTCCTTTACCACATCATCTTTCGCTTTTTAAAACCACATGCCTAGCCGGAAAAATGCCTGCTTACGCATGCAAATATTTATTTTGTTCCGAATGTTCAATAAAATAAACCCAAACCAGTTCATTTAAAAGAAAGCCAAATCACGTCAAAATAAAGAGTAGACTAAGGCGATGACGTGTATCCCGTGCTTTGACACATTCTTGCTGAGCTTGCAACTTACGTTTCGATTCTCAAAATACCGTAAACTCAAAACAAAAAATTGGGATATCTAGAAAATAAGTCGTCGTTTTGCAATATTTAACACGTTCCGGGTAAATTGTACGACTTGTACTCGCTCCGAGCCAAACGCTTGAGTAACACAACAATAAATATTTCACACAAACAGAGCGCAGAGTATTCAAACAGAAAATAGGTGAATGATTATTTATAGCTACAAGCGAGAGATCGCGTGACATGGGTCTGACGTAGTGGTAGTTTTAAATAGCTTGGACATGTCCAAGCGGTCTTTGTTTTCGCTATGTGATTATATTCAACCCTCTCTTCTTGTAAAATATGGAATGGAACAAAATTATACATTTCAGAGAGCAGAGTGTTCATGTTAAACGCGAGTGATCGGCTGATTGCTATTAAATATTAAATCTTGCGTGACTGTTACAGAAGAGCCGGCTGGGCCGCGTGGGTCTGGATCGATTTACCGACAAAACAAAAAAATCTGACACAGATTATGAATCGGGCCCAGGCCCCGCCCGATTAATAAATTGTTTGGACTGCAAAGGCACGTTTGGAAGTTTAGGCAAGGTTTCTAATATTTTCTGTTCAATAAAACTAAAAGAAAATTAATATTGTTTATAATAATAATAATAATAATAATAATATAAGAAGAAGAAGAAGAAGAAGAAGAATTTATTCAATATACGCATTTAAACAAAATTACAAGTGTGATATATAGTAATGCATGGATTTATGTTTCTATATAAAAGAATTGACCGAAGCTGTGGATGTAATGACATCATGTTGAAGGCCTGAGCAATTTTTAAAATTTAAAAAGCATTAAAAAATAATAAAACAATTGTCTATTATATATTACATATTATCTTATATCAGTGCACTTGTTCTTGCCAAGTGGCGAAGTATAGATAACGAGTAGAAGATTTCAAGGTTTTCTGTATGGAAAGCAAAGGAAAGGAAAGCAAAAAAGAACCCCCTCCCCCCTTTGTACTAAAGTTACGATATGAACATAATAGAAGCGAACATGTTCAGTCAGTTCAGTAAGAGTAATGGTACATACGGGAACACTTTTGTGTCTGAGTCATTAAAGGAGATGGGGTATCGAATACAATTACCTGGGAGAGGGAGGTGAAATCGGAATCGTAGGACAAACAGAACATGAAATTCCTGTAGAGCTGGAGTCAGAATTATAGAAACGGGAGCTAAAGAAACACCCTGGAAAGTTCAGTAAAGGGAACAGGTGAATCAGACGAGCGAGGAGGCGGTCTTATAAGAGGGAAACACGGGTATTAAGCGGGGAATCGGAAGCACGGGCGGGGTCATATGACGAACCCGGCTGGCTGGCTAAAGATAAAGTGGCGTTTTGTTGTACCGTAATCTGAGTCGTATGAAGAATAAGGGAGAAGAGGAACAAAGGTGGAACAAATTATTAGAACCAGGGCAAGTCAGGCAGTATTAATGTAAATAACTCGAACACTTGCTATCATTTTAAATAATTAATTTTTAGCACGAAATGGTTACATCAAATCTTACGTATACCTTACATTTTACGGATTCACCCTGTACGCATTTATTATATGAGCGCAGAGCACGCAGTAACACCAGTAACTAGCCACAAGTGCCCACAAAGGCGTGCATGTTTGACATATTTGTTTAAGAGCCTGTGACATGATATGGCGTTTAGGCAGGGGAGGTCCGTTTGTTATCCCACCCATGTATTCGATAGTTTACAGTATTTCTTTTATCCATTACGAGACAATTTGTGTCAAAGAATAGTACTCAATTTAGTCAATTTTGCATACCTTTGGGTTAAAACGCAAATGGTATCACATGATTAATAGCGTTATTGCTAGTCTTCTCTAGCCGATTGCGTGATTCGCATTGACAACATTTTTTACAGCGAGTGTTAAATTTCCTCATGACAAAACACAATTATAATATGAGTGATATGGGGCAGTAAGGGTCAGCATTTGGAACTGTTGGGGAACCAGAGCAACTGTACGTGACTTGTGGAAGACTTTAATTACTGTGCCATGGTCGACGAAGAGGTATGGTTATCATTGCTCAAATGAACCCAAGGGAAATGAAAAGAAAACACTTTTTGTTTAACTAAACAATTCAAACGAGTAACGTCGTAATTTCAACACCATACAGAAACAGAAAGGTTTATCAGCCTTCCGGAACAGTATGATTCATTAATATAATATTATAGATCAAGAGGAAATATCGTCTGTTTTACGCGTTTTGCTCTTGAAAATCAGTATTTTTTTAAAGCAGTTAAAGAAGTCTATTGGAGATGATAATTAAGCATAGATTCAACACAGACAAAAGACACGATCGTTTAAAAAAATATTATTCAAAGTAGCTATTGTGATAACAGATAAAGAAATCAGTCACATAATACGTTGAAGCGTAAGCCTCGAGGGAACAGTACTGAAAGAGCTTTCTTTATTTCGTGCATATGGCACAGGAAAGCAATTTTATCTGGAGGCACTTTACTTTGAAGGTGAGTAAAAAACCGGCAAAATACTCTGAAAGGATTAACCCGATTCGTAATACCTTAGTCCGGGGGTTCGTATATAGTTTCAAAATCTCTGGAGGGCCAAGAAATGTTTTATAAAACGTGACGTGAGACACACGGATGTCTGTTAGTATTTCACATGTTGATAGCTCGCTAGCTCTTAATTCTCTGCGATACTAAGCCTTTATCTGATTTTTTCTGGCGTTACATCGCCGTTTGTTCTTTTCATTTATGTCTGCCTTAACGTCATTTTAAACATTCTGTGTATTTAAGGGAAACTCTGCGCGGACATGACACCGTAAACATTACTTGATTTGCAACCGCGACGCTTGTCAATCTTATCAGCACGTTATTACGCCATAATTTATCAAAAGTACGATAAGCCTAATGTTAGTTTCAAAATTTCTCAAGGTGTAAACAGTTTCTTCTGAACTAGACTTGCGTCTTTTCCTATCTGCCATTCTATTTTTTATCGGACTTAGCGTGTGTAAGATGTCCTAAAAATCATAAATAACATTCAATTCCATTCAATACCATGCCTAATACTATAATGTTTGCACTCTTGCGCATTATACACTGTATAATGACTGACCTTTGGCTGACCACATGGCCATTAAGAAAATTATTTATGAAAACAATAAAAAGAAAATTCATTGTTATCACGTAATTATTACCCTGCGTATAGGCAACAGGCAATATACATGTCACAAAATAATGGCTTCCTAGTTCGCGCCGCATAAATAAGTAATAAAGTGTGATCTGAATTCGTACTGATACATACTGCTGTAATTAGGATGATCTGTTTTGGTAACTGCATAAAAAGTTGGACTAGGTTTGGAGACCTTTTCATGGCGTACCGTCTACCCATTGTTCCAACTACCATTACCGAGTTGAACAGGATGAAACCAAAAGAAATTAAAATCAAAATCTATGATATCTCAAATAAACAATAAATGCTAAAATGATTGTGATTCGTTTCAGTGACCTTAATCTAATGGGAATTAATGCTTTTCGGTATACAAGCGAGCCCTAGTGTCAACATACAACTTTCACTTTCCAACGGGCGCCGTACAGTCTCGGTGAGCTAAAAAGAATTGTTAAAACGAATATCAAGGCATCATCAACCAAATTCGATTCTTAATTTCAACCTGTATGTTTCGATTTGGGGAGAAGGTAGATGCTGAAAGATGCTGATCAACCTAGCATTGAAATGCAGCTTTGATCTTGACTGTGAAAGGATAAGTGTCGACTGAAATTTTATACATCTCAGTCATCCCTTTTTTAAGTATTTGCTAGTCTTAAAAGGATCCACTTTCTAATCTTTAGTAAAAAATTTCAGGACGATAATGTTAAGTAAATACAAGTTGTCGCTAACTTTCTCAGGCAGAGGGAAGGAAGGCGGTGTCCGAAGAATAAGGAAATAAGAAAAAAGTAACTCTAACATGAGCTTATCCAGTGGATACCGATTTTCTACCTAAGACTGCAAAATGGGCGCCTTAACTTTGTCGATGATGTTAGTAAAGAGTATACCTTAGCTTTTTCATCGAAATTATCTCATTGCTTAAAAATTATCAGTTGTTATCGATTACACTGGATATTCAGAAGTCACAGTCAGTTATTAACACTTTTTGTTACCATTTTAATTAAAATTTTGACATGAAGCTTATTAAAGCGTGCTTATTCTGTACTGTATTCTTAACAACAAAGCGGCTCGAACAACGGTTTATTAGCTCACAGCACGACACCAATAAACGGTGCACGATTACTTACTTTGATCTTTAATTTGGTCCTCTAACTTTCAGACACTTCTGTGCACAAATAACGAAATGACATGCGTGTTTTCATGGGCAGACACAGACAATTTGAATAGTCTGAAATGTCAGCCCGTCTTCACGTCCTAGCCCCCCAGAGAAGGTGCTCGCCCCCCCTCTGGGGGGTTGGGACGAGAAGAAGGTTGACTTGTCAGAGTAATGCAAACAAGAGATGGGATGGATTCGAACGTTGATGGCGAGAGTTTACATTAGTGCACGTTTTCTAATTTTACCGAACTTTCTCCAGTGTTAACAGTAATTAGTGACCGTCAAGTCATGTGAATAGGGAGTGTTCGTTTTCCTTTTCTTTGAAAAAAAAACATTTATGATCCGATTTCCGAGACACCAAACCTATTCCCAGATTTTTGTATATTTCGAGGTGAACCAGTGCTTGTTATGCCTGAAGACAAGGAACTGGGCACCAGTAATATAAGAATAAACCGCTGGCTAGAAGGAGGTGTAGACTGCCATAAACGAGGGAACTTTGTACGGCAGACGGAAGGACAAATCTGTAGGTAAGAATATATGTACATGCGTTTATGTTCAATGCCTACT
>NW_027557190.1:0-6287 GCF_052425735.1 Oculina patagonica
TGGAGAGCATGCGCGAGTCCGGCATGATCGGACGTGTTTATTGAGCGGAGCCAAATCTCCCTTCATTTTCCTAATTTCCCTGGTATTTTCGACCGTCAAGTAATCTTAGAGCGATGCAGTATATCGATAACTTCAATGGAATCGAATAGTCGCAAGAATAAAAGGGGTGCAAGAGGTTCAATGGAAGAAGAAACCAACGTTGCGAAACGTTCCAATATGGCGGATAGTTGTGACGAGGAGCCAGAGTGAGACGCCTCTTCATCTGAGCCAACACCTGAGCCAAGCCTTACCGACATCAAGGAGATGCTTGTTGACATAAAAACTACAGTTACAGCGATACTCAAGGAAAATCAACAATTCAAGGAGGAAATAAAGGAGCTAAGAGCCGCCCTCAACACCAACAAAGAAGGAAACAGAGAAACTTAAAACACAGCTAACAAAGGCCGAGAAAGCAAACGGCACCTTGCAGAACGAACTTGAACAAACAAGACACAAGCTTTATAAACAGATAGAAGAGACGGACAGGCTTGACGAAATCTATGACGAGTTGGAACAATACTCGCGCAAAAATTCCCTGGAAATTGTCGGAGTCCCAGAAAGCGCTTACACATCCACCGAAGAAGTCGTGATCCGCATAGGTGAAGCTGCCAACATCACCATCAACCCAGAAGATATTGAAATATCTCACAAGCTGCGAAGAAAAAACAGCAGAAACATAATTGTACGATTCTTAAGCCACAAAGTGAAGTCCCCACTTTATAAAGCGAGAACCAAGCTGAAGGGCTTAAAAGTGTCTGACATTTTCCCAGACTACCGCAACGCTTCTTTTCAAGAACAACGCATATTTATAAACGAGAACTTGACGGATTTCAGAAGGGAATTATTTTGGAAAGCAAATAAGAAGAAAAAGGACAATATGATAATTAGCGCGTGGACAATCGATGGAAAACTTTTTGTGAAGACATCGCCAGACGGAGCGCCGATTAGAATTTACAGTGAGGAGGACTTAGAAGATCTATGAAATCAACAGACTATTGAACAAATGAAGGGATAACGGACTGGATTTGCTGAGAGAAGGAACTCTTAAAATAGGTTTGTTTTTTAAAAATTTGTGATCGTTAGTTTTGTTGTTTTTGATCAGCATTTTTTTGTCGCTTATTGTTATTATTACTGTAGGAGAACGTAAACAAAATATTTCACCAGAGAACTAAATTTAAATGCATAAATCACACAAATGTTCGGTAATTTCGTTAAATGTTAGGGGACTAAGAGATACTTCTAAAAGAAGGAACATTTTTATGTACTTAAAGGATCAGAAAGCCGATTTCTATTTTCTTCAGGAAACTTTTTCCAAACCAAGTGACGAAGCAATTTGGAGAAATGAATGGGGAGGTCAAATTTACTTTTCTCATGGCACCTGTCACAGTAAAGGTGTTTGTATTTTGATCAATCGAGCGGTAAAAGAAAAGGTGGCATGCACATCCAGTGACACCTCGGGCAGAATAATCCTAATTAACATTACATACAATGGCTTGAAATTATCATTTTGCAATATATACGCGCCAAACGACCACACACAACAGCTAGGCTTTATTCAGGAACTGAATTGCCTCTTAATTGACAAAGCCGAAATTGCAACCCTAATAGTAGGGGGTGATTGGAATTGTACCTTGGAAAAGAAAGACAAAAAAGGTGGTGTCCCCTGGAGGTCCACAGCGTATAGGAATTTAGTCAAAATTACAATGGATAGTCTTGAACTTGTTGATATTCAAAGAACACGCCATCCGAAGCTTAACACATTCTCCTATGTGTCTAAGGCGTGGGGTGTTAAATCAAGGATAGACTTTTTTCTAGTTGCTAAACATTTAACACAATTTGTTAAAAAAGTGGACATCCAAACATCAATAGCGCCTGATCACAATGCAATATTTTTGTTATTATCGTGGCCAGATGAGCACCCTCGCGGACCGGGATTTTGGAAATTCAATAACACTCTATTAAACGACGAGGAGTACACATCCAAAATTCGAGAATTATATCCTGAGCTTCGCAGAAAGTACTCTTATGTAAACGATCCACAGCTATTTTGGGAACTGATGAAAATGGAAATAAGAACCGCGACAATTTCCTTTGCTAAAGGAAAGGCACAAACAATTAAGAAACGCGAGACAGTGATCAAAGAACAACTAGATGATCTAGATAAAAAAATCTGCAATAGCCAAAATCTTGATAATATCGACTCTATCCTTAAACAATATGATGACCTCAAAAAGGAACTCCAACAACACTATGACAATAAAGGCAAAGCTGCAATTTTCAGGTCTAGATGTCGATGGGTCGAAGAAGGAGAGAAAGCTACAAAATACTTCTTTAACTTAGAGAAAAGAAATTACAATCGGAAAACCATAAATGAAATTAAATTAGAAAACGAGGTAACAACCACAGATGAAAAGCAAATCTTGTCGATGATTAAAATGTATTATAATGACCTGTATAATTCCAAAACAACTGAGACACAGGATAACTTCGAAACATTTACAGAAAACTTGGAGATCCCTAAACTGGAGGACAAGGAAAGGGATGAACTAGACGGCCCCTTGACATATGAAGAATGCAAAAAATCATTGGAAGCGTTTCAAAACGGTAAATCACCAGGAGTAGACGGCTTAACTGTAGAATTCTATAAACACTTTTTTGATTTGATAGGATTAGATCTTTTAGCTAGCCTAAACAGAGCATACGAGTTTGGGAGGTTATCGATATCCCAGCGTCGGGGTATAATTACTCTTTTACCTAAAGAAGATGCAGAATTACTGCTCCTACAAAATTGGCGACCCATTACTCTACTCAACGTAGACTACAAAATTGCATCAAAAGCCATAGCAATGAGAATCGAACCAATGTTGCCAAAACTTGTGCATCCGGACCAAACCGGCTTCGTAAAAGGAAGGTATATCGGGGAAAATGTAAGGCTAATATTCGATATAATGGAACAAACAAGAGTAAATAACATCCCAGGTATACTCATATCAGTTGATTTCAAAAAAGCCTTCGACTCACTGGAATGGTCATGTATTCAGAGCACTCTACAAAAATTCAACTTTGGGGATAGCGTAAGAAAATGGATCAAAATCTTCTACACAGATATTGAAAGTGCAGCCTTGAACAACGGCTTCGCTACGGATTGGTTTAAGCCTTCTAGAGGAGTAAGACAAGGATGTCCACTCTCGCCTTTTTTGTTTATCTTAACTGCAGAAGTTTTATCAAATAAAATAAGACAAAACCCGACCGTCAAGGGAATTCGTCTATTTGGCTCTGAGGTCAAACTAAGTCAGTTTGCAGATGACACGAACTTATTCTGTGGCGATCTGACATCGGTCGAACAAGCTCTAGACACAGTGAATGTCTTTGGTAAATTATCCGGATTAATGCTCAACGTAGAGAAAACAAAAGCCATCTGGCTAGGAAAATGGTCAAAAAATAAAACCAAACCGTTAGGGATGAAATGGGTAAATAGTCCAACAAAATTCCTAGGAATTTTTGCTTCCTATGATGAGAAAGGTAACAACCAGATGAACTTCAACCTGAAAGTGCAAAAATTACAAACGAATCTAGATATGTGGAATTCGAGAGGGTTAACGCTATATGGGAAAGTGCTAATAATTAAATCTTTGGGGCTATCTAACCTAATATGTTCAATTTCGAACACAAACGTTCCCAAGGAGATAGTTTCAACGGTGAAAGATAAAATGTTTCGTTTCCTTTGGAAAAATAAAAAGGACAAAATAAAGCGGACAAGTCTTTATCAGGACTATAGCAATGGGGGGTTACGAATGGTTGATATAGAACTTGCAATAAGATCATTACGGTTAGCATGGATTCAAAGACTTCTTTTTGGAAACAAAGGCAACTGGAAAATAGTTCCGGACCACTTCTTTAAAAAACATGGTGACCTCAACTTCCTACTCCGATGTAACTACGATACCAAATACCTTGGGCATTTTCCAGAATTTTACAGAGACATACTTATTGCCTTTGACGAAATTAAAACTTTGTACAACTATGATCAAGGAAACGACATTATCCTTTTCAACAATAAGGATATTTTAGTGGGTGGAAAGCCTATATTTATTAGGGAATGGGTTAATAAAGGCATCCATACGATCCAAGAGCTCTTGAATGAGGAAGGTCAATACCTAACCTTCCACGATTTTCAGATAAAATATCATTGCAAAACGAATTTTCTCCAGTTTTATCAAATCTTGAGCGCAATTCCTGGCTCTTTGAAAGATAAAGCGCGAACTTTAGGGCAAAACCCGATACTTAACTACAGCGAAAATTCTACATCGTTTCTGCTAAATCAAAACACCCAAATTAATCTGGAAAAGTTTAAAGCAAGAGACTATTACCACCTACTCCTTGCCAAGAAACATCAATCACCCCCTACTGGCCCTAAAAGATGGAGCACCGATCTAACAATAGATACAGAAGACTGGAAAGAAATTTTTAGCGCAAACCCAAAGCTATGCAAGGAAAATAAGTTAAAAGAATTTCAGTTCAAATTCATTCATAGGATTGTCGTCACGAAGAAAGAACTCTTCAGATATGGGATCCACACAGATAGTGATTGTGCATATTGCAGTGAACCAGATTCTATAGATCATACTTTCATTAACTGCACATTTACTCGAACCTTCTTTCGTAATGTCATTGATTGGTTTAATGTTCACTGAATGGCTCTAGTTTCCAACCGGATACGAAAGAAATGCTTTTTTCATCCTGTAAATACCCAAACAACCCGGTGCTAGAGAGAAAGGTCAATTACACCCTCCTCTTCATGAAATACTATATATATGCAAGTAAGCTAAATAACAGTTTACTTTGTCTGACTGATTTTAGCAACAAACTCAATCTTAAATACAAAGTGGAAAATCTGACACATTGACACTTAATCTTTAACTATTAAACTCCTCTTTTATTTTATAAAGTAGTATCGTTTTTTTCCCCTTTTCATTTATTTTCTTCTTGTTTTTCGATCCTTTAGATTTAATGTAAGTAGTGTTAGTTTCTTCTCCTGCTCAGCCTCAATAAATTATAATTTCATTTTAGTAATGTAAGTAACTGTCCCGTAAGTAATGTAAGTAATCAATTTGTAAGTAGTCTCTTTTTTTTTTTCCTGTAAGTAATGTATGTAACGGTCCCGTAAGTAGTGCAAGTAATCGTTTAGTAAGTAGTCTTTCTTTTTTCTGTAAGTAATGTATGTAACTGTACCGTGAGTAGAGGTAATGTAAGTAATCAATTTGTAAATGAGCTTTTTCTTTTTTTGTGTGTGTGTGTTGCAATTAAATTAATAAAAAAAAAAAGAAAAAAAAAAAAAAAAAAGATTCCACATTTGTTTCGGTTTTACTTATAACCCATTCGCACCAAAGCTATTGTTTTCTTCATATAAGTTGCTAAATGATGTTTGTTGACTTCACATTTAGCACAATCAAAGCACTAGTTAGATTTTACTTGGACTTTTTAAAAAAATTAGGTCATTCAGTTTTCTGTTGCTGGTTTTCATTTTTAACTCGGAAAAGAGTTGTAATGGGCGAAGTGAATTCACTCCCTCACTCCTTCCCTCGAATCCTGTAAACATAGGCACGCAATACGTGCAAGTGTTTTACGGCCTCTAGAGAATTAGACCTGTCCTCTGATAACCTACATTTCTAGTTAAGTTAAATAATATTAACATGCCTAATTACCAGCCGAAATATTGTATTAATGCCAGCTTTCTTGAAATACCGTATTTATTCAGCTTTAAGCCGAGACTCTAAACGTTTGGTTTTTAGAAACAGTTAGACTCCGACAAAAAACTCGAAAGACTCGGAAATAAGCCGAGACCCATTTTTTTTTCTCGCAATTTTCTACAACAATTATTTCTGCCTGAGACTGTTTCTGTTTTTTTCCTACTGTTCCTTTTTTTAAGTTAAGTTAATTTGCAGAATTCATTGACTACGAGCAGTTCCTATTTTTTCGCAGAGTTCGAAAAATAATTTCGCTTCAAGCTCGACGGACTCTGCGAGAAAATAGGGACTGTTCGTTGTCTAGCAGAATCACTGTTACGTGACTTTTCAAGAGAAGAAGGGTCAAAAAGGAATCGATCTATTTGACTTGTTGTCGCGACACCAGAAACTGGCCAATCAGAAGCGTTCGTTCCCACGCGTTTGGTAAACATTGGAACACGATCTGACAGAGATTTTACACGAGTCTTACAGCCAATAACATCACGGCTACACTGACCAATC
>NW_027557191.1:0-6275 GCF_052425735.1 Oculina patagonica
TCACGCCGGGTCAGCTGTCTCAAAAAAGTCGTCATTTAGTTACCGCGGTCAAACCAGCGGTCTTACCCAAAACAAAATGGCGGCTGGAAGAGAACGTTTCTCTTCCGAACAAATAATCGAAGAAGTTTCTGTGGAGAGTGTGGAAATCGAGGAAGATGAAGGGTCAGAAGTTAGTTTGGAGGAAGTTTTGGAGATGTCGATAAGTAAATTTACTGCTTTGCGGCCTTCTATCTCGAATTTCTCCGATTTTAGAGAGGAAGCCCGTCGGCTAATGCTGAATGTCTACGGCCGGTATAAGGATGGGGTACATGGTATGGACAGATCACTAATGTCTTCCCTCCCAGCATGGCCCATGATCACATCAGAAGCTCTGATGTGGCTAAATGGGATGAGAAGGCGGTTGTCCGCAAACCCGAAGGCTTCAAATCCATGGACCATAGAGTTGAAGCGTGACCTCCCCCGAAGAAATCTTTGAAATTATTATGAAGTCTGTCCAGGGGGGACCTTCAGCTTTTGGCGTTTCAGTGGAGGACAGAGTGATTAAATATACCCACAAAAACCGTCTCCTTCGCGATTTTTCGAAGTTTGCTGGCATCCCTCAGAGTGAAGTTGCAGTCAGAAGCTTAAGAAAAACTTTGGGGGGAAGCGTAAAGGATTTAAAGCACAGGTGCTTGTGAGTAGGGGGAGAGGCCTTTTGTGAGGGGAGAGGAACGGGCAGTTAAATTTCCTATCTCCCTATTGTTTTCGCTATTTTCTCCCTCCTCCCTGATTTTTCCGGCCGTTTCTCCCTCCTCCCTGTTTTTTCACCGTTCTCCCTGATTAGTTCTCTACTGAAGAGGCTTATTTGACCTTATTTGATGTGTTACTACATTGCAGTATACTTCGTTTCCACAGATCTAAGGGACGGACCATTATTTTTTTGGAGGGGGGATGAAAAATATTGAAAAAAATTGTTTGCAGGGCCTGGAAAGACAAGGTAAATTATTTGCAAAAGCGATATGTATAACAAAAATAGAAAGAATTTCGAAAAAAAATGTTTGCAGAGGTGCATAAACTAAAAAAAAAGTTTGCAGAGGAAAATTTTTCATCCCCCCCCCTCCAAGAAAATAATGGTCCGTCCCTAAATAGAAGGAAAACACGTTTTCATTATCATCTAGTTCTTCCCGCACTACATTTCGGTTTTGTCACTTGAGCCTAACACTTTGATGTTTGCAAAATTTATTTTAAATACCGTATGAAGGCAGGAGCCCATTAATGAGAATTTCGGGTGGGGGGTACTGGAGGCGTGCCTCACAGGAAATTTTCAAAATTTAGGTTTTCTCAAGTGCCATTTCCTTGCATTTTGACATCATTCTGAGGTGGGATGCATTTTCCTTCAACAACTACTAAACATGTTCCATGCCTTAGAAATTGAAATATGATTTTACTGTAACTGATAAACTGCGTACCAAAAAAGGAAAATCGGTTTTGGCCCTACGATTATTACCTGTTACATGCTATATTTACAAGATTAACTGAAGCGTAACCGGTGTAAGTTGACCAGGGCAGTAGGGTTACCCTATTTGCGAATTTTTGCTTGTAAACCCGGACTATCTTCTAACTCTCTTGTTAGGGTAACCCTAGCACTAGGGTTACCCTACCTGCTTGTAAACAAGCCCTTAAAAAATTCCGTATTCCACCTCTCAAAGCCGACGCCAAACAAAAGACACAAAAAACTGGGAAAATGAGACGGATGACTGCCGTCATCAGCGCTCGGCAAAGACTGGGCACGGTTCAAATGGTGACCGAACGAGGAGAGGGCAAGAAATTGTCAAGACTACAAGTAAAAACTGGTCAAATGCTCTTATCTGTGGGTCGATGGGTCGATGAGGCCCTTGAATTAAGAGCGATCAAGAAGCATGTCAACTTTAAAAAAATAAATCTCCCTTCTCCCTTCTCACGCTCGCTCTCCCGTCTCCCTATTTTTTTGCTTCCTTTCTCCTTCCTCCCTATCTTTTTTGGCCGTTTCTCCCTCCTCCCTAAACCGTTCCTCTCCCCTCTTTTGTGATAGGCTATAACTGCAAGCGAAAACAGGTGACTCTCGCTTGCAATTATGGTTGTTGGAATGAGTTTGGGTACAGTTTTCATGGGTAGTAAAAACATGAAATTACCATCTCTTTTTTTATTTTACCGTATTTTGAAATATACAAACTATTTTAAAGTGTTTTCTTACAAATACATTGTAACTGATGTACTTTTCTTTCAAAAAGTATTGTCTCTCAGTCTGCCCTAAAAGTGACTGCTTTTAATTAGCAGAAAGGTTATGCTTCAGTTATTTACACGTATCGCTCCTTTTTTATTCATGTGGAGTTGTGGCAATCCTCTGCTCCCTGTTTTCCCACTAGGCAAAATCCTTAAGCATCTTGAACAAGGTGATACAAATGTTTTTTTTTTTTGGTTTATTACTATTTTTTTTTTTGCAAGTAGTTATTAGTCTGTTACTGCTGGGCCTGAAGGAGTCTTGACAGTATTCCCAGTGAATAATAATTATAGTGACTGATAGCCACTGCTCTCTAATTAAGTAATAATTTAGTAATTATAATAATTGGTGATATCTGAAGACACAAGTACCCCTTTTTGTCACTAGGCATCTTTGTTGTGTCTGAGACATCCACTATGCAAGGTACTGGCTATCTTATAGGATTGTTATGCTATAATTACAGTGAAATTATGAAATTATTATCCACTATGCAAGGTACTGGCTATCTTATAGGATTGTTATGCTATATTTACAGTGAAATTATGAAATTATTATCCACTATGCAAGGTACTGGCTATCTTATAGGATTGTTATGCTATATTTACAGTGAAATTATGAAAAGTGTTAATAACTATTTGTTGGAAAGAAAACCAGGCAGGTGGGAGATGAATAAACTGCAAGCTCTAAAAATAATTAGTTTTGTGGTTTTTTTGGTGTGTGTGTGTGTGTGTGTGTGTGTGTGTGTGTGTGTGTGTGTGTGTGTGTGTGTGTGTGTGTGTGTGTGTGTGTGTGTGTGTGTGTGTGGCTCAACCAGGGTTTAATTGGTCACAGCAAAATACCCAGAAATGTTTTACATGTAGGTGTTCACTGTTTCAACTCTCAGAGTGGCCACCATGCATTATGACATTATAAATCACGGTAAAGTTACATAAATGGAGTTCTGTGCAGTCATTTGTGAGTCAACAGATTCTGAAGGAAATGCTGAATTTTCTGAAACAAAAACAGACAACAACAGCCTATTACTGTTGATCATGTGCTGTTTAATCACTCTAATAACCAAATGTGGTGGCTGCATTTGACAATTCACATAACTTCACTGTTGCATGATTTTAATACTTCCTGAAACTAAGATAATCCTGCAACAATTTTTCCTTCTTTTACACTTTTATGGATTAGTGTCATGAGATGATCTCAACTCTTGTCAGTAGGATCAGCTTTATGCAGTCCACAGTAGCAATAGTTACTGTCATTAAAAACCCTTTGAGGAATGTAAACCTCTTTACTACAAGTGTGGGGGCAAGGTTCATGATGTTGTTCAGGTAACCAAACCAACATAATAAATTCATGCCTGAATATTTCAGCCCATCGATGTTGGTAGATAGTGTTTGCACTTAACTTAAGCAAAGCTATATGTTTGGCTTCCCTACCTTCAATTGTAACAGTTAGAAGACCCTGACCATATTTATCATAGACCTGCCTGGCATGAGCAGGCACAACATGGCCTATGGTCCAGATAGTAGGATTTATGGAGGTGGGTAACAGTAGTGCATTCGCATGGTAGTACTCTTGTGCTAAGGACTGAAGTTGCTCAAGATGAGTATCTTCCACTTCAAATCGATTGATGATCGAGCACAAATCCCTCAGCCTTAACCCAACATAAGCTAGGGCGAGCACAGTCTGCCGTTGTTTCTGACCGTCTCCCTCCTCCCTCAAATAAGTCAACAACCTTGCAAAGTTGTGACAAAACAACCGTGACTTTTTGCCCGTAAAACAATACTGTAAATCCCCTTGCTTACCCTGTGTCTCGTCAAACCATTTCCGGACCTTTTTGGCCAAGTAACCAGTCTTCACTTCACATTTTAGGGCAGTGACCAGTCTCCCAAGACAGGTATCCTGTGGCACCTCTGCAAATGTTTTTGGTATTTTGGATTTTGCCACTGCCTCCTTCAACAGTACTTTGAAAAAATACCCCCAAGCATTATTTTTGAGGGGGGATCTACAAATTATATTACCTTATCTTACACCTAAGCACAGGTGGGCTGCAAGTTCCCCATGGGTACAACCCTCGCAACAACAGAGTGAGGTTGTGATTTCTAAGAAGAGGCATATGAAGCTCAAGTTTAACAAGTTCTCAGAACATCTAACTTTATCATTTCATCATGAATATGTGGACTGCAGTGGTCCTTCTCAGCACTATAAAATTACTTATCCATGGTTATTGACTGTTAATATAATATCACCTGTTATAAAAGTCATAATTGTAGCATGTTGCTTCTAAGATCTGTTTTGATCAGATTTTTGTATTTCTATTTTTTTAATGGGAGGTTTCAACAGAAGATGCAATTATGACCAGGCTGATTATTAAAGATTATGCCACACTTTATCTTATTAGTGGCCGCCCTTATAATATCACAGCAAGCTGGCAAAAAGCATTCCATTGTTTTTAAAACCTTACCCATTCATTTCAAGACAAATGTCTCCACATGCTGTTGCTGTTGCTTAAACCTACTGGTATAGTTTTAATTTTTATCTATGCAATTGCAGTGATTATTGCTACATGTTACTTATCCTTGATTATCGTCCGTTAATAAATATCACATGTATAAAAGGTATGATACTATTGTAGCATGTTGCTTTTAAAATCTGTTTTGATCAGATTTTTGTATTTCTATTTTTTAATGGGAGGTTTCAACAGAAGATGCAATTATGACCAGGCTGATTATTAAAGATTATGCCACACTTTATCTTATAAGTGGCCGCCCTTATAATATCACAGCAAGCTGGCAAAAAGCATTCCATTGTTTTTAAAACCTTACCCATTCATTTCAAGACAAATTTCTCCACATGCATCCATGCATACATGCTGTTGCTTAAATCTGTTGGTATACTTTCGGATAAATATCTTTGTGTTTGTCAAAATCACAGAGCTGCAACGATTCTGTGTGTAAATATGTAAATATATTTCAATTATATTTCAAATATTAAACTGCGTGCAGTTGAATGCACTTTTATCGTCCATTTTGATTCACTTTGATACGCCTTCAATAACAAAACCAAACAAGCAAGTTTTTCCTAGATCAAATGACGATTTCTCCTCAACTGCGTGACTACTTATATTGTTATTGTCGAAGAAGAATTTCTTACTGGATCGTATTACAAAATAAGGTCGATCTTTATTTAAATGAAGGCCCAATACCGGACAAAAAAGCGAAAACATATATAT
The DNA here is from genome assembly GCF_052425735.1 of Oculina patagonica. Taxonomy (NCBI): domain Eukaryota; kingdom Metazoa; phylum Cnidaria; class Anthozoa; order Scleractinia; family Oculinidae; genus Oculina; species Oculina patagonica. The sequence continues at coordinate 5,463 of NW_027557191.1, forward strand.
TAAATGATCATCAATAGTTGAGCAAAGAATATGTAAACATGAGGAGGAAATCAAACAGAAATAGAAGCGGATTGCAGTCGTGGATCAATAATTTTCACGTCAACAGCTAGAAGCTTATCAGTCTAAGTTCACCTTATTTTCAGTCTCTGAACTTTTCGCTGCAAGGTTTTCACCTCTGTTGAGATGCTGGCTTTCTCTTTCGCAAGCTCTTCCTGTAGGCTTTTCCTTGCCTTCACGAATTTTCCTACGGCAAAGCGGTTACACGCATTTCGCCTAATAGGCATCGCTGGTGTCGAAGATTCAGAAAAATAAGACAAGTAATTTAAGCACTAGCCGATTCGTATGAACATCTGATACAAAATACCCCGAAGAAAAGCAATATTTCTGTAAAAGTAAAGCAAAATCGCCAAAACAAAAAACATACGATTCTTACCGAAGGTTTGAAGTTTCCAAAATTCTAGCACTCGACTCTGTGTTCAGAAGAACGAAAAAGCCTTTTGAAGCTGAAGGTAGTCATTTTCAGGCCGGTTCCTTTTAGCGCCATAATGGGGCTAAGGCAGAGAGCGAAGGAATTATTACATATTTAACTTTTACCGTCGAGTTTGGTACCAAAATAAACCTTTTTTTTCGCGCTCTCACGACAATTCGTTTTTGATTCAGTCCGCGCAGGTTGCAGTCCGCGCAGGTTGCAAATCGAGCGCTTTATATACCCCTGTAAACTAGTTCCCAGGTCTACCAGTAAAAACAACGGCCAGGCCGCCATCTTTGGCGACATTGGCGTGACTAAAAATTGCCGACAGCTGACCCGGCGTG
>NW_027557192.1:0-6275 GCF_052425735.1 Oculina patagonica
ATAACTAAAAGTGGCTATAAGCCACTAAACTCGGAAAAGTTATTATGAAACAAGAATCGAAAACAACAAACTGACAAATAAAGGTTTGCTAATAAAATGATGTTATACTTTTCAAACTTCTGTTTACTTCACTTTGATTGTCATCAAATACTGATCGAGAGCAGACCGAAAGGCCAAGAGATAGAGTTCCCATCTGTTGCAAATTGATTTCTTTCTTTTTATTTTTCCTTTTTGTTATTTGAAGGTAACGAAAAATAATAATAATAATAATAATAATAATAATAATAATAATAATAATAATAATAATAATAATAATAATAATCATAATCATAATATCATTGGCTATAAGTCGAGCGATTTTTTTCACCAAATCGTACTGAAATAAATTCATCTTTAGCTGAGTGTTTTGGATTAGTTTTTTTCTAACTGGTTCTAAAAAACCAAAGGTTTACGGTCTCGGCTTATAGCTGAATAAATATCATAATATTATTTCAAGAAAACTGACATTTATACAATATTTCGGTTGGTGACTAAGCATGTTAATTTTATGTAATTTAACAAGAAATCTAGGTATCAGAGAAAAGGTCTAATTCTCTAGAGGCCTTAAAACACTTGCACGCATTGCGTGCATATGTCTAACAGGAAACGAGTGAAGGAGTGATGGAGTGAAGGAGTGAATTCACTTCGCCCACTACAACTCTTTTCCGAGTTAAAAATGACCACCAAATTGAGTGAAATAGAAAAATAATCACTCAGTAAAACAGTGAAGGAACATTTCAATAACACAGAAAATACAAAAGAAGGTACGGATGGACAAAAATATAAGAAGATTTTAAAACGGATTGCAAAATTGGTTTTCGAAAAACTGCTAGGCCGTTATAAACAGTTTTCAAAGCTAATGTCGTTCGTTTGTAACTTGCAATTATAACGTCCTGGAGAAATATTTGTTTGTAATGAAGCTATGATTTTGTCATTTAGATCCATAAAAGTAGTTTCTTCGCTAACACTAAGTTTCATAGTGAGTGCTTGGCAAAACTTAACTCAGCCGTGGCGCAGTCCCTTTACTGAACATGGTCCCGAAGGGGTGTTGACAAGACTCCAACTCTATCGATCATTTGTGTTCCCGCATTGGACGCATTTCTAATGCAGTGTGACACTTCTGCAAATCGTCTTACAAACGTAAACTCGAGGAGAGTATAGGAACGTACACTTAATAGAATCATTTTTATTCCGAAGATCAAAACTTACGAAGACTTTCTAGAGACGCGCGACCGGCCAGTCTTTACAGTAGGCGTTTAATTTGTATCTTTTGTATATGTAGCTGCGTTATTATTTTTGATATAGCTTCTTTACAGATATGTATCAAGATTTTTACTGTTTTTTTTTTTTATCTTTATATTCTTTTAAATGGCATTTTTTTATTTTACATGACCAATAATAAGTGTTTTTGACATGTTGGCGTACTGTAAATAAACTGATACTTTTTTAATTGCAAGCTATAGCTTAAAGTACAGTGCCCGACCGCAATTAGTTTTTGTTGCTAAATACCCAGACGATTAAAAAATAGTTATTCAAGTTTGGAGAACGGAGACTAAGGGTCTTCTTACTTGGAGCCCGGATGGAATGTCGATTTTTGTTTAGAAAATTCCGAAAATCACAAATGAAGCAGTATTCACTGAGAGGAGCTTGCTTATCTTACCCTTTACAGTAAAACAAGATCTAGGAGGTTTTAGAAATTATTGATCAAGTGAACCAAGTCGGCCGGGTAGGTTTTCTGAACAATACATGGTAAAGATAAGACACCTCTGACTTTTAGCTAAATACAAACATATGACTTCCCGTTCAGATGAAACGACGGCTGATTGCTCAGACTACGCATATCATGTACGCATGAGAAGTATAATATTTGGAATAAATATCTCAATTATAGCTCTTTTAATTTATACAGATCAATAGAACGTTTAGCGTTTCGCGAAGCCGGTTCGTCCTAGTTACAGAGCAATATAAATGGAGAATTGAACGGCATTATTTTTGGGATACCACCCCACCCCCCTACATCCCCAGTACTAGTCTAGTGACATGTTTTAAGACTGTGCAGTTCTGTGTGGCCGCTGATAGCTGTTTTCTCAGAAATATTCGGTTGGATAGGTTTTTTCCTTGTCACAATCAGTGTTAATCACGTCCCAAATTCATCAGAATTCCAAGTTACTGAAAGGGAAATAAGGACTTGGTAAAATAATTCGTCACGGTTACTGATCAAGTTTGAGCATAAATAATATCCTAATAAATATTTGTCTGACTGGAGAGGTTAAAGTTCTAGAAACGCTAGACTTCGTCTACAAAGAGCTACCAACAGAAAGTTTAAGTTCTTTTAGATACTCTCCTAAACTGTCTATTTATCTGCCATTTTCTAAATCCTTTAAGCTCTAATGTCGACATCAAAGCCACATTGCTGGTTCCTATAAATTTCTTGTTGCCATAACTAAGACAACATAACGAAGTATCAGCCAGATTTGCTTTATTTTGACCGAAGTTCGACACAAGTTGATAATTTACTGGTGAGTAGGTATGGAAAGGACAGCAGATATATTTGTATTGTTCAGCGTTAATAGTTCAGCTACAAAAGACTCTTTTGAGGAAGAAATTGCTTGTATTTTTGTTTCGTGCCGAAGTCGTTTTAGTCATTTAATTTTGCACTGTCACCGAGAAATAGATCCTTTTAACTGACTCAAACTTTTCTCTTTTGATTTGAATTGGCCCGATTTGGATATCTTTAGTATCGTTGCAGAATTCCCAAATAGGTTCTAAAGGCTGGTTCTCATATGATCGCCCCGATCGTCTCTGTCGCTTCTGTCGTTTGCAAAGTCTGAGGTGATTGGAGCAAGCAAACTTTTTTGAAGCGACAGAAGCGACAGAGACGATCGGGACGATCATATGAGAACCAGGCTTAAATGCTTTCTTCGAAATAATTCTTAAAATACAATTAATGTAATCAAAATTGTAAATACAATTTCATCAAATTAACAGCGCAAGCATCACATTGCAGCATTTTATGGGTATTTACGCACCAGAGTTTGCAGCGTGTTCGGGCTCCTTCATTTCGTTGTATCGTCTGCGTAGCTCTTGAATGACGACACAAATTTTAAATGTCTTGAATGTCTTTAAATGAGCTTCTCGGGTAATTGCACACGAATTATTTTGCCGTAGGCCTGTGGTTTCGTTCTTTGCCACATGTTAAAAACAAACTTATTTGGTTTTGCGGTTTTGTTTAACCAAAATAGTTAATTAATATCATTATTTTTTAAATAATTCACGGTGTGAATTGGAACGTTTGTATCCATGTTGTACTGGTTGTTCACGTTTGTCAATGCTAAATAAATAAATATTTATATCTTAATTTCCTCTGGGTTTTTTTAAAATAGTTATCTTATTTTCGTTCGCATACAAGCTATTTTTTTCAAGCTACTGGTTTAAATCACCTGTTACAAGAGATAATAAGAATTACAATAACATTATATTGTATGATATGGAATGTAGACTTGCTCGTTAAAGGCAGCTGGTTCTCATATAATCGCCCTGATCGTTTCTACTCGCCTCTGTCATTTCAAAAAGTTTTCTTGCCATCGGGCGATTATGCGAGAACATTACCCAGGCGATCGCTAACGTCTGCGGCGATTGGGGCGATCACGATCGCTTGGATCGCCTGGGTTCTATCCTTCTAGCTTCTCTTTCCCTTCTTCGCCGTAAAACTGTAATAAGTGAGAAGATAGGAGGCCACGAGTTTTGCTCTTTCATTGAAGGCTGCCATTGTGTTGGATCTAGGGCTAAAATGATCGTTTTCGTAGGTCTTCGCTCATACCAGTTGATCGGGGCGATCATATGAGAACCCCCTGTTCGCTTCCATCGCAAATGATCGATGCGATAGAAACGATTGAGGCGATGTTTACGCCAATTCAAGGGGCGCACAAGTGTATGATATATACTGCGATGTGTTTAACAACCATTTTGATTTACGCTTCGTGCACGATCGAGAGTTCACAGCGGTCAAACGCAAAAATGACGTCACCACCGGTTTACGGCGCCTCGAACTTTTCTGAGAATTTGACTCGCAAGTGTGCAAACTTTGTAAGAAATTGTTATAGAAATAGTACGGTGAAAGAAAATTTCAAGCTGGGAAACTCAGTGGAGACGAATTATTAAATTTCCCATCCATAAGCTGCGTATAAACCTTAACTTTCCAGGGACGGCGTTAACTTCGGCTTTAAGCGAAAGTGTGGAAAATTTTGGCGGGAATTGCGCACAAGTGGCGCACGCGCGCAGCGTTTGACCGCTGTGGACGTTAAGAGATACTTATAAGCCCGCTTGTTACACTGACATAAAACGGATAAAACGGGGCACCGTAATCACTTACAGTAAACAAGACTCTTTGTCAAAAAAGTTAAAAATAGCGAGAGGGTCTTGCGAGTATCTTTTTCCTTTTGTAAGCCATAACAATGCACGAATCGCACACGGGATCATTCGGGACAATACCCGTTCCAAAAGTTAGAAAATATTGGACCAGCAATGGAGCAATCTAATTGGTTGATTTTAGTTATTGGCCCTATGGCTACCTCAGTCGTGTAATAAAGAGCCGTATTAACGTCGGTTTGTGCCGAGAATTGAATTTATTGAAAAATTGCCCCCTTAGTATACAGGCTGTAAAAAACACACTTTGCTAAAGACAAAGTCATTCTATGTATACTTTGTTTCTGGTTATCTTTTAGATTAGTGTAAAAAAATATTCCATGAACGTGCTTTGCACGTGCTGTTATGTACCATAAAGACTGCACACTGTGCATTTGAGTTTATAAGTTTTGCTTCTTGTTATCTGTACGTTTAGTACCTAACCTAGTAATCTTCACACTTTTACGTGTCTTGCACGTGCAAACATAAATAAAATAAAATAGATAAATAAATATCACACTCCAAATATCTAAAACTAGCTATTCATATTGTATTTATTACGTTTGGTTTCCTCCACGCCTTGCCTAAAGGCTGGTTTACACGTTACGATTTGTCCCAGAGTTGATAAGAAAATGAGTGCGCATTTAAAAATCGGCTCGATTTCTTAAAAATCTGTTGCAGTGTCACAGATTTTAGAACTACGGCCAATTTTCATCCTGTCAATTTGAATAGGCAAAGAAAAGCCGGCCGACGAATCGCAGCGAGTGAATTTGCTTGGAACAAATCGGGCTGACAAATCGTAACATGTAAACCGGCTTTAAGTTCAACAACACGTTCTGCGTTCTGCGTTTTCACGTGACTTGCACGTGGCATTGTGCACCATGTGTATTTACTATTTCTGTCAGTGGGTTTGCTATCACGTGACTTGCACATATCGAACACTATGTGACACAAAGCTTCCTTTCTAAGAAAAAAAAAAAGCCTCTTCTAAAGGATATAAACAACAAATGTAGCGTTCCCAAAAGTATAAAAAATCCTGAATTCAGATTAAAAAAATAACGGCGTGTTGGCGCATTCTGCTTTTGGTAAGAATAAGAAATGAAAATATTAAAAAGAAATCAATACAAAATCAGCAGAATTACAATTAAAAATATGTTCTTCGATCAGAAACCATATAAAATGTGCAAAATAATACCGTGTTTGCTTCAAATTCAGGTCAGGCCTGCAGACCTGTTTTTTTTTTCTATTTTACGGCTAAAGGCGTTTTTTCACACTTAGGTCACGCATCTAAGATTTCTACATCGGTCACAGAAGCAGTTCAAAACTTGGACTCTCTGGACACTCTTCTTGTGCGCGCACCTTGCATGACCTTTGTTTTGCTCTTGCTGCAAATCTTAGCGTGCGCGTCCTCGTCTTGCGCGCGACACTCTTCCCCACAGTACCCCTGGACGTTACACTTTGGACACCACTCGTACGCCACTTTGCCACACAGGCAGAAATACTCGCAGTTGTCTGACATGGGAAAATAAAAGGAATACTTAATTAACAGGTGCGAATCTCGCGTTACAGCAAACATCCCTCTATAAGGAACCTCCGTATAAAGCAAACCTCCCCAAGTAGCAAGCCTCCCTATTAGACAAATCTCCCTATAAGACAAACATCCCTATTAGAAAAATCTCCCTGTTAGACAAATCTCCCTATAGAACAACTCCCCATATAACGAGTATGTATATAACGGCATCTCAGGGCTGTCTATCGAAAATAGACTGCCCTGGAAGCGTGCGCAAGTAAAGTGCATCAAGCAATCAAAGGAAAGGGGAAATACTTTTTTA